>NC_044003.1:12289486-12511986 GCF_902150065.1 Myripristis murdjan
TGCTTATGTGGAGCAGGGAGTGTACTCAAAACCCTTTATATTGCAGGCATTTCAAATTAAGAAGTGTAAGAATGTGGCTGGAAAATAAAGGCTTTTAAGCAAGGGTGTTGATTGAGCACAGAAAAGATGATAACCCAGACAAAGACTGAGAACGTGAGGGAAAAAAAATAACAGACAGACAGAAAATTTGGGGGCTAGAACTTGTGCAGGAAAAGGAGAGACAAAAGTAGAGCAGTAGGGCAGAAGACAGTGCAGGGGTCTCCTGAGGCCAAAATTGTAATATATATATCACGCACTGTCAGCTGAGGAATTCCATACCTCTCTGAGCCCTGAGCTATTCCCACGAGTTCCCCAACCAACTTCCAGCTGGGCAAAGAGACCCACAGAGGAGAAGCTGCTTTCCAACTTCACAGGAGTTACATAATGTTGCAAAATATCTCACGGCAGAGAAAAAAATAAACACAACCCCTCGGGAGTGGCTAAATCCATTAGGTAATCATGGATTATCTGACAGAGTAAAGACTTACAGACTGCAACTGAGGTTTATATTCATAAAGTTGTTTCATTGAATAAGAGCTTAAGTAAAGAACAGCTCTGGTTCTAGACACGTTACACTCTTCCACTAATAGGCGTGCACTGCACAGACAAACAGCAAGGGAATGACAAGTCATGTGTTGAGTTGCAGAACACCGTAGAAGGGACAAAAGAGTCTGCTTAGACAGAGGTTTTAGCCACTGAGTGCAAATGATTATTACCTGGATATTGCGAAAGTTAATAATCAATCCGTTTCACTTACTTCATCTTCAGTGCACTCTTTCGGCAGACAGATTTGAGTGATGCTCAAGCCAATCTGAGGACATAAGGATAAGGAGGTGGTCAGAGGTTTAAATTGTTGTGTAGATGACTGAAGGAAAGAAAACAGCTAAGACAGAAAAAACACACTGAGACACAAAATTACCTTCCCTGCCATCTTCTCATTTATCTCCAGCAAGTTGTCATCTTTGCCTGCCTGTGAGATGAAATTAGAAGACAGTGAGAAAATTATCCACAGTTCTGGTAATAGAAGAATGTTCACTCAATAAAACACAGATTACCCCCCTGGGTCAAAGATAAGTTAAATGTTTCACAACTTACACAGCACTTTTCTTCTGACTGATATTTAAATTGGTTTAGGTTTAGAAATTGGTGGCTGCCAAAACATTTAAAATCATGCTTAAAACAAGCAACATAAGGACAAGCCTCCATGTAGGCTGATGTTATGGGATAGTAAAACAAGTTGGTGGTACAGGATGTATTATCTACTGCCCATAGTACTGAATTGCCTGTCCTATGAGGTACTGAGTTTGCAAGCTGTCTTTGCACCAACACCTTGCCACTAAACAATACACTGTATTTTCACACTTACTCTAATTTATTATTATTATTATTAAGTGTCTCTGTGCATGCTTCCATTACCTGTATTATGGCTAACACAGGCTGAAGTGATGGATTTTCTCTTTGCAGAGCCACCATTGCCTCTTTGGTGCTCTGAATCACTTCCCTGCCAGAGAAAATAAGACATATCAACAACAATATTACCTCATCACCATGCATACAAGTATAAACCTGCCTCTAACAAAGCCTAAGATTGTGTGCATGTCATGTCATCTATATGGGATTTTGGTGAGCAGCCCTGACCTGAGGACATTTTTGCCTGTAAATATATTTAGCACAGAACAAGACCACTTTTGACAGTGGTATCTGTGAATCCACTGATCAGAAGCGGTCATTCTCCTATCCCTCTTGCCCTATCTTTAAATAAAATATTACTCATACATATTGTTCATTATTTTTGCTGCAGGCAAAATAATGGAGCTACCAACCCTGAGTTGTTAAACATGATGAAACAAACAAACAATCCCAAACTGAGTATATTTGTGTACATGTGGGTAGCAGTTAACAGAATGCTCCGTCCAGGTAGAGTGCATTATGGACGATATTGTATTAATCCCTGGCTTTTAGATAAGATAGTGTGGTGTAGCAAAGTTGGGGAAATGGACAAAGTGTTTGCAGGGTTGCACGCCACGTTGCTGCTCGTGTGATTTGGGCGGAGCTCGACTATAGGCTCCCCATTAATAGACAGTAGCGGTGGGTGGAGCTAACACACTGACCTACATGGCGTTTGCAATGTAAACATAAACCCAAGCCCACCAACAAAAAAAGATCCGTTTCATATAATACTGATGCTGGACTTCTTTAAAACGCACTATACTTTGTCTAAAAGGCGTCGCGGCTTGATTCACCATTATTTCAGACATTTATGAAGAACAAGGGTTTAGCAATAACCGGTACAAGTTACATCAGCTGGAAGGAGCTCCTTTGAAGGTGTCGGGGGCACGTGGGTTCAGGCTCGTGTCTGAAGGCGTGGAGACAGTAAATGCTACTGAATGAAAGACATTTTTAAGCAACACGATTTCCCTCCAGTTCTTGAGTGGTAGCTAAACAATATTAGACTGAAAGTATGTGGTTTTCGGGCTCCGCGCTATTCATATTTACAGTGGATGTTAGGCGACCCCAGGGATGCCCTCTGCGTTTTACAGCGGATTCAAACGTGACTCGTTCATTCGGGGACACGCTTGTTCACATCCCCATGAGCAGAAAAGAAGCATGGAACGAATAAAATATGCGTTTACATACGGTGAAAAAAACCCACTCATGCTACTTTTCATACCTCACAGACTGGTCGTTTTCAAACAGACCCCCTTTCTGGGACTGTCCGCCAAAGTTGAGGGCATGTTTTGAACGGGCAGCCCGGCTTGTAGTGGCCGCTGTCCGGTGAATCCCCGGCGGGCTGCTGGAGGGACCAACGGCCAGACATCTCCCCGAGAAGCCCAGGACCCTGCTTCCTGGATGGGCTTGATGTATCCGGAGACCGCGGCAGGCATTACGAAGTACAGACAACTTCATGATTATTCTTGGGTTTGATCGTGGCGTCTGTGTTTTTGTTTTTCCGGAGTTAGCTTGCGAAACCCAGGAGGAGGAGTGAGCAGCAAGTCTGTTGAACAGACTGGGTCCTGATGGAGGTGTGTTGCGTTTGGGTGCTGACGGAAACTCCACAATTCAGAGCGGACACACAAACTACGCAATGAAGTAGACCCCCTACCACCACCAACAAAATTTCTACAATTTCTTAATAGCTTATAATGCCATAAAGCGTATACTTGGCATACCAATTTGTGACGTACACGTGGCTCAGATCACGATAAATAAATTACATTATACAACAGCATGCAACATTCGTCTGATGAACAGTTTCTCATTTTCATTCTGCTGCTGCGACTGTAAGAAGGTTCGTGCTGCTTGATATCCAAAAGAAATCATTATTTCCGACGCGGAGCACTAGATATCGCGCTTAGACTTTTACTATTAAAAAAACAACAATTTACGAGGTACACCTGAAAGCAGCAACACCACTGAGTAGGAAATTGTCCGCTGTTCCGAGCACGTAACTGCAGCACTTCCTTTTGATGAGATTTCGTCCTAAGTAACAATATTTGAGAAGATTTATTTTGTTAGTGATGGCATTGTACACAAATAAAAAAGGCTACACATTTGTCTTAACTGTAGAAAGGGAGCTCGGTAATAGTCTAGTTTGTCATCCTCCAAAATAAGATGTTGCACAACCTGCACACAAACTCTATAAAGATCAGTGATAACATAACACCAGCCGTTCACAGGATTCAAACAGACACAGTCATCCTCATGGATTTCATGTGCCAATAAGAAAATAAACAAACATGAAATTTAATTGTTTCTCATTTTTCCTGGAGACTGCCACAAAGACTTTGCTGCTGCATTCGGCTGCAGAGGATAGGCCTGTTCCAATGTATTAAATAAGTTCAGGTGCTTGTTACTTCACTATTTCGAGCTGTTATAAAATAGTTAAGTCAACATGGAGGTAGCCATAGTCAAAAGACAAAGCCACCAAGAAACACGCTTTCTCAGTTGTTTCAGTATTTGATCTGCCTTTTATTGTTTACTGATGAACTGTGTTCTCTGTCAGGCAGATGTGTCTATACGTTTGCGTGGCATAATAAGGGGTGTGTGTTTGTGTGTGTGAGAGAGAGTGTGTGTGTCTGTACACACTGTGGGCCTAATTTAAGTCACTGGATACTGTCTTATCTAGATGGGATCACATGGGAATCAGATGGCCCACTGCATGATCCTGCTCAACTGGGGCAAGAGGGGCCAACAAATGTGGACTCTTTCACCAGCTTGAGCAAGTACTTTTATTATTTAACAATTTATTTCATAAAAATAAAACATATGTATTTTGAAATTTAAAAAAAAAAAAAAAAAAAAACTTCTGGGGTATTTGTTTTTAAGCAATTAATGTATCTACAGGAAAGCTTTCTGTTTTGCTTGCTTGCTGTTCTGCTTTCTGTTCCTCATATCATAAATCAAAACTAACTTGTGAACTTAAAAATTGTATGCGCCATAAGCAATTGTTTTGCTGATATCAGAAGCCTGTGGCATTTGGCTGGTTTGTCCTGGTTTCACACTGCTGTTGTTTCATTTATTAGCTCAAGTAAAGTAAAAATATGGCAACTTTTGTTAAAATAGATCCAAAACACAAAAACAAGAGAGGAAGGAGGCCCAGAAGGCTTATACAGAGTTCTTATACATTAACTTTATTCTACAAATTCAACATCAATAAAATGAGACATAGAGAAGACAAAAAAGGAAAAGACAGAAAGATAGACTGTTGTCAAAGTTACACAAAATACTAGGTCAATTTATCATTCTCTATTTCAACCTCACACTAACACTGTAGTCACGTATTGAGTGATACCTTCACTGTAGACACGTGTTGAGTGATACCTTCTTTATGCCTGTCCTCAAGACCACATAGCTAAAATACCACACTCATGACTCTAGGAGGCAGCAGTGTAGAAGTCTCAGGTCCTCCTCTTTGACTTTCTCACCTCAGAGACCAGGTTAGGACCAGGACTTGAATGCCCTTTTCTATAACCTGGTTTCAAACTTGAGCTCAGCAAAGAGCGGCCAACAAGCTCATTATGTGCTGTTCTCTTTCTCTTGATCCCACAAGTCCTCAGGGTCATGCCAGGGTCAAATATAGATCGATGTCAGTTTGTCAGCAGGGGCTAGGGAGACTTTGGTTCAACATACATCTTCATCTTGTCCAGGGTCACCCATTTCAACATCTGACATCCCAATCCAGTTGATTACTGCCTATACAGTAGTCAATCCAGTGGCAAGCAGCTGGAGGAGATTGTCAATGAGGTGCAAGGGCTACATCGTAGTTGTTCTTCAGGGTTTCCTTTTTTCTAATAAATGTTGTTGCTATGACTTTTCCTACACCATGTACCTTTGCCAAGTTTTCTAGGCTTGTCATGGCTTTATCAACACCAACAATTTCTGACAGCTTTAAATTTGGTCCACAGTAAGGTTCTGACACATTTTGTTGCTTTTTTTTTTTATCTGAGTGTTGAAGATTTGTAGAAAAGACTTTGTTTCTCATAAATTAGCCCATAAATGTTATTCTAACTCATTCACTCATGATAATAAAGGCAAAATTATAATTTCAAGATTTATAGGCATATAACCCAGATTCATTTGGTTTGCCAGTGACATTTATTCTGGCACGACTGTAAATACAGCAGTCTTGTCAAAGTATCCCAAAAATGTTTTCCTACAGTTTTGTGAAAGGCTGTGAAAATGGCAGAGACAGAGGAGAAGTGTGTGTGCTTGCATTTATGCGATCATTTGCGCGTGACTGGGGAAATTGGGAGTCAGTCCTCCCATAGCCCGTCTTTCATCCCAGCTCCACCCAGTGCTGTTAACCTGCTGGGCTGCATGCTCATGGGTCGTGGGCATGACTGTGCAAAAATAGCTCTCCCGTCTTCTGTCATCAGCGTCGGTGCTGTCAGCTCCTTGAACAACAAGGTATGGAAAAGTTGCAGCATCGGGTATCACTGACAATAAATGTTTTTACTCGCTTATAGCGGCCACATTTTAGGGCGAAAATGAGCAATGACTGATTACTGATATTATTTGGTGATTTGTTAGGTACACCTGGGGCAAATTTTTTTTTAGTTACTCCAGAGATGAGAGTGGCACCAGCTTGCTGTTGAATGGGAAATGCTCACACCTCATCACAGACAATTGACGCCCATGAAACAGCGTCAGAGGAAGGCCAAACTGACCGGGCTTCATTCCTGAAAGTCGCAACTCAACGTTGCAACAAAACCAAAGTCAAATATTAGTTTGGGCTCCAAAGATAGCCGTGTTGCGCATATAGGGGCCCTTTGTGTGTGCACGCAGCCCGTCAGCCACAGCCTGCCGACGCATTCAGGTCCTGGAGGATGGTGCTGTGGCTCCCAAGCGACCTGAGCTGGAAGGAAAAAGTTTGATAACGTTACACATCCGAGCAAAACAGGTAAGGAGCTTCCCTATAACCTTGCATGTCTCATGGTGAGATACTGAATGAAGTACTGAATGCCATCAAAAGGCTGTTTGGGGTATTTTTTGGAATTATGTCCACAAGGACGAGGATATGTGAGCTCAGAACAGTGATCATTAGTCTAAGGCCAAAAAAGCTCTACAAAATTATTAACAATTGTATTTTCAGGAAAGCATATAAATAAGATCTATCGTCACTGGTTTGGTAGGCTGTTGTTCGGTAGGTATTCTATAAATTAATCTAATAAATATTTGTATTAACCTGGAATGGTTGGTCAAGTACATGCTGCAAAAAAGAAGGTGGATAAGATGAGTTTAAGTGGGTTTCTCCTCCACTATATCCATGGTTATAGCCCGTGACAATATACAGTGATTTTCCACCGTCAAACATGATCATCTGAAAATTCCAAGCATGTTGTCTAACCTTAAACCAGAATAATCCATAATATAGCCTGGAAGATTGAATGTGGCCTGTAATGTTTTACAAGTGTGATTGAAGAACCAAAAAAAGCAGACAACAAAAATCTCATCACAGGGATTCTTTACATGGAGACATTTTGAGACCCTAATTCTGGTAATTTCTTGGCCCTTTGAAGCTGAACTTGGTCTTGTTTACCAGATACTGGAAACAAGTTTTTTTCACAGACAGTTGTATGAATTTAACAGATTTTATTTATTTATTTATTTTTGACGGTCAAATTAGATAAAGAGTCAAACTTCTAGGATAAAAATGACAATCTTATCTTAAGTAAAAAAGAACTTGTTTGGCGAGGAGCAGCTCTCTAAGCCATTCATTTGGAGAACCTGTCAGGTGAGTGAACGGTGCTGGGTGGAACAGATGTAAAGGAAGAAGGAAAGACATTTCAAACAGGTGTGACAACTTGCATCAAACAGAGATTGTGGCTGTTAACCCTGCACATCATCTTAGCTGAGAGTGCTTCTTGATTTGGGTACTGAACATAAACATAAACAAAAAAAAGTTGTACTGTTTGTGAAAAAGTTTCTGAGTACCAGAATTTGTTGTATATCTGAGAATTTTGTTTATCTTGGCTGTTTTTATCTGCCGAGAAAACCGGGTCAGCTGTCCAAAAATATTTTGTGTATTACAAAAAGACAGATAACTTGTGTAATATTTTAGATTCCTTAAGATGTATGAGGGAGAAAAAGAGAGAGGAATCATCATCTTGTCATATATAACCCCCACCTTGTCTCCCTTTCTGTTCTCCAGCCCAACCATGAGGGACAGATTGAGCCACCTGCAAGAACTGTCCAACAGCCATGTGGAGCCAATGGACTATGCCGAGTCCACTGCCTCCGACTCCTTCAGCAATGTGGACTTGGAGGAGGAGCTGCAGCACCAGGCAGTGGTGTTTGACAACACCCCTGCCATGGAGGAGGTCTTCGCCCAGGCTCAAGACATCCACCGCGAAGTCCAGCTAATCCGCTTGGAGGTCAAAAAGCTTCGCGAGCAGAACTCCCGCATACTTCAGGGAACCACTCGCATGAGCACAATCAAAAGGGACTCTAATGCCATTGGTGCAGATATAAAGGCTCGGGCTGAGGGTGTGCTGACACACCTCCGGGACATGGACACCACAGCACACAAACTAGAAGAAGAGCACGGTGCTAATTCAGCCATCACACGTATTGCTAGAACCCAGTATGCTTGCCTTAGCAACGGTTTCCGTGATGCAATGTTTGACTATAATGAAGCAGAGATGAGCCATCGAGAGAACTGCAAGGCCCAGATCCAGAGGCAGATGGAGATAGTGGGCCGTGAAGTGACAGGCGAGGAAGTGGAGGAAATGATTGAGACAGGGCAGTGGAACATCTTTAGCGAGAACGTGACTGAAGGCAAGACGGCTCGGTCAGCCTTGAACCAGATTGAGAAACGACACCAGGAAATGATGGACCTCGAGTCCCGTATCAAAAACATCCATGAGATTTTCCTGGACATTGCCATGCTTGTGGAGGAGCAGGGCCCCATGCTGACCTCCATCCAAACCAACGTGCAGAAAACTGACATGGCCATACAGGACGCCCTCGTCAAACTTGGCCGGGCCAAAAGACATGACAAGAACAATCCCTTCAAGAAAATGTTTTGCAGCTGCTTCCCCTGCTTCAACTGAGGGACTGTGAGAGAAAAGATTAGATTGAGCGACAGGAAAATCAGCCGCCTGTTTCCAGGACTGAGAAAAAGGGGAAATCCTAACTTATTAGGGCATTTACTAAAATATGTTCCGTATGTACTATTAAATCCTAAGTTAAAAAGACATTTACTCAAATATGTTCTATATGTACTACAAAATCACAGTCATTCATTTTCTTGAAGTAGAACTGATTTGTGGACTTTTCCTGCAGAGCTATCACATAACAAACGTGCATTACACAGAATTTTCCAGGAAGTAAAACCAAGGTCTGCCACATAGCTATGATGTAAGACACATGTCTAAACTGAGTTGAAAAATGTTTGGATAAAAGATGTTTTTATTGTATTTTTAAAAATATAGTGATGTCTTTGTATGAAGGTTTTGAGACAGGTATCTCAAATCAGGATTCAGTCTCTCATGACTGAGGTGTGACAAAGACCTGGGACAAATAATGCGTTAAAAAACAAACTTTTTTTTTTTTTACTCCACAAAGATTCCACGTGGAAGCAATAGGATTTTAGGATGGGCCAGGATTATGTTTTTTTGTGCAATCATGGAAAGTGTTTTGCGAATCAACTTATGACACTTGTTTGTGTTTTTAACTAGATGACTTTTTCTGATACAGATGACTTTCTCTGAAACTATTAATACAGTAAACCCCAAACATATGGTACTATATTCAAGTTGAAGGAAAGACACAATACATATATATATTTTCCAGTACTACTGAAACCAGGTAACCCATGTCACATAATGAGTCACTGGCAAAACATATAGCTCATACAAATGCTACTTAGAGACATGAGACTGAAGGAAAAATAATGTCTTTGAAAAAGTACTGATGAAGTGTTATTGATGGAGATGCTTTCAACATTTACTGTACATATAAATTAATGACATTGTGACGCTGGTTGTAACTGGATTGTTCTGTGTTGATCATATTTGTCAAAATCTGCCATCATTTCTTCATCATCAAAATCTCGAGGAAACACGGAGGAGTGGCACCAACTTCACTTTAAACACGTGATTATTATCTGTCTCAATCATTCCATTTATATATTGTAATGTAAATTAATCTGTTACTTTTGATTTACATATTTTATGACTGTGGCAACATCTTTCTGTAATGTGGATCTATTGTGGTTTCATGTAAATTACATAAATTCTAACAATAAAATGCAGTGTGATTGTTTTTTGTTGTTGGTTTGAATATTAAATCAGCACCATAACACATAAGTTTTTCAGTCTCTCTCTAGCTGTCTCACTCACTGTAAAGACTCACAGCTACCTGTTTTGGTTAAATTCAAATGTGCATAGTATAACTGAACCAATACATCAGATTTTCTCACTAAAACATTCATTTAACATCCACTCTCTTACACTCCTTATTTCCTGAAACAAACTGAAACTTAAAGTTTTTCCTGCAAAGAAACTTGTGGTTCTGGCAGTGGGACGGCTCAGGGCTGTCACCTGGGAAGGGGAGGCAGCCAGCTACACACACACACACACACATACTGAGCACAAGGCAGATAAGCGACTTCCTCCTCAAGCAGTGAAAAGATGCTTTCTCAAATTTCTTGGACCAAATGAATCAACGACAGCCACATGGGAAGGACCTACTAGTTTTTTTATATCCTGACAGCTGCTCAAAAGAGGTAAGACACTTGTTCTTTTGTCAAAGATATGCAATATTTGATTCATTTCTGTAGCTACTTTGTGCTATAGAAGCACCTGGGCACAAGTGGTTAATTGATGGCACTACCTACCCACCTAATCAATGGATTACACTGCCCATTGGTGAAGAATGCTAGGATTGATTAACTGTGTGTCAAAAGAAACGAGAAAAGATTTTGACACATTTAGACAGAAAGGTTTTGCCAATGACTTTCTTAAAAAATGGTATGAGGAAATGAATTCTTGGTAGGAAGAGACAGGCGGCATGATAGTATCAGTGACACAAGATGGAGAGAAATGGATGCAGTCTTGAAAGCACTGTGTTGAAAATCTACAAAATGTTTTTATCAACAACTACATGAAGACACACTTGGTGCTCAGGTAATGCTAATCTTTCCCCATATGCTTGAAAAGTAAATATTTCGCCAGTTTCCTTGTTCCTGGTTTAAAAAGAAAAAACATTCCTATGTGCCATTCAGCGGTGACTGCTACCATTGTCTCAGACCTCAAGAACACATGCTATAGATAACGCAGACTGACCAGTTGTATCAGTTGCAGCGGTTACCTTGTAGATGAGTGTAGTGGACTTAGAAGGTGTGTGTGTGGTCAGTTCCCTGAGAAAAATTTAAACTTGTGAATTCGCATAAGTGTAACCTAATAACCAGTAAGACCGGCTCTTTCACTGACATGTCTCTGTTGTCCTTGATATTTGATTTTTTCCGCATGTTATTCTTATGGGGAACACCATAACGCAAGTTATGCGTATGGGCTATGCCTGAAACCAAGTATTATGAATACCTATAGCTGTGGGACTCATTTATTGTTATCTTTTTGATATTTATTGAACTGAACTGAATTAGTAAAGGCAGGACTCTATTAGAAAAAGTTAAACCAGGGATGACCACAGTGACAAAACTTCCTATTTTCCACTGGTTTCTCAGGCAAGATGCGGGACAGGCTACAGATGCTGCAAACCATTTCTGAGGAACAGGATTATGATCCAGAGCTGAGTGGGCCAGAGTGGGACGCAGATGGGGTGAGTCTGTCCCAAGAGGCGGTGGTGTTTGAGAACTGCTCCGTCACTGAGAACATCCTGAAGGAGGCTTACTCCATGCGCAAGGAGATCTCCTTACTGCGCTTAGAGGTGGAGCGCCTGAACAGACATAACGAGCGCTTTGGCACCAGTGTCCGCCGCCTCACCCTGCTCAAACATGACTCTGACACCATCGCCAGGAGGATCCACCAGCGTGGGGAGGCTCTGTATGCCCGCCTTGAAGCCCTGGGCACGCAGAGCCGCCAGCTGGAGGAGAAGGAAGGTCTTAACTCTGCTGTTTGCCGCATTGCCCGTGTTCAGCATGACACGCTCACCCGTGAATTCCACGCTGTTATGAGTGACTACAACATGGCTGAGGAGATGCAGAAGACAACGTGCCGTGGACGGCTTCAGAGGCAGGCTTCCATTCTGGGCACTGACATCACTGATGACCAGCTAGATGTGCTGGTGGACAAAGGGGGTGAGGGCTGGACTGTGCTGTCTGAAAGCCTGCACACACAGGAAGGGCGCACATCCCGCTGGGCGCTGTGTGAGATCAAAAGCAGACATAAGGAGCTGGTAGAGCTGGAGGCCAGGATGAAGGAAATCCATGAACTGTTCCTGAACATGGCCATGCTGGTGGAGGAACAGGGCTCCATGCTCAACAACATCGAGGCTAACGTGTGTGGCACTCAGGAATATATCGATAAGATCAATGTTCACATCAAGAAGGCCCTGCAGTACAAGAGGAAGAACCCCTTTCGGCAGTGTTGTCCCTGTCTTCCTTGCTGGAGACGGGTTTTATAGAGAAACTGAGCTGTTTCGTACCTATGAAATTAAATTTCAGGAATCTCTTTTAAAAATAAGAAATAAATACTGATCCTGTGTGTGTGTGTGTGTGTGTGTGTATTAAAAAAAAAAGTATGGACGACTGAAAAAAATGTATGCAATGCAATGGGCTTCATTCACATTTGGTAAATCCCAACTTGTAAACATAGGAACCAGGAAACATATCAATAAAAAGCAATTTGTCCTGAGCAGTAGCTTTGACTTGATAAGACTATTAGTAACTGATCAGTGAAACCTCTAAACAGTAAACTGATAACTGTTGTTATTATTACTGTCAGGAGAGGCAAATCCAGTGGTGTGTGTGTATGTGTGTGTTTGCAACATGCATTATGCAGAAATGGGGAGAGGTTGCACTGAGGACAGAAGACACAGTTGACAGGGTGCATTTAAGCAGTGATAGCTCAGTTTAAGATGAAGTCAGGATTAAAAGGGCTTAGAGATACAGTAAACCAAGTGCAGAAAATACTTATCAGAGTCATAAAGAAACATGACAGTGAAATCTGATGTGCTAGTAAATAATCCCAGTCTATAATCAACATTTTCAGTGGGAGGAGATTTAGAAAGCAAAACAATGAAATACAAAGAACACAAAAGTAAGAGAGAAAGAAAGAGAAAGTTGGAAGTACTGAGGATCATGACAAGTGCTTCTTCTTGGTAAGTCGAGCTGAAAAGTGTGCCGTTTAAAATGTTAAGTTGACCTGGTTGATGACAGAGAACTGCGACGTTGTGAGGATCAGGGTGAGTACGATGACACTGAAACTGAAAGGTTTGATCAACAAGTGTGTGACAGGGCAGAGGCACTGACTTTCTACGTAGCAGCACAGCCTGGGAGTGTTTTTTTTTTTTTTTTTTTTTGCATATCAATAGACAATGAGCTAGTGTCGAACAGTGGCAGAAGTTGTGAACATACAATATGCATGAATATGGAATAAAAGTGGGGACATGATTTTAATCAAACATGAGCAGATAGGATTAAGCATGATTTTAATGATAAACATAAGCAGATACATGATTGTTAAGCATGAGTGCACAGTTTCCTTCACCAAAGTCAGAAAAGGACAACCTGGCTGTCTGAAGAACGGCCAAAAAGGCACTGTAAGACAAACAGGCTCTTCTAGATTCTTCCTCATGAGTCACATGGGCTATTAAACAGGAGACGTCAGATGATCTTTTCTCAGATTGGTGACGTCTTGGGCTGTTACCATTATGCCTCTTAACTGTAAAAACCATTTAAGGCAGCGTAATTGTCTGGAGGTGGCGTGTCACAAGAGGGATATCTGGCACTCCAGCAAGAAGCAGTGACAAATAATGTAATGCTGTGAGGTGTTAATGTCAGGACTGGAGAACAAACAGTGGCAGTTTTAACTGTCCTTTCACATATTGGAAAAAAGACACCTGTGTACATTCATAAATACTTTTATAGTGAAAAAAAAAAGGGGATTACAATAAAAAAAGGAATCCAATATTATTAACCAGCCCATCACCCACCACCCTATGTAGTCTCAATTGGTGTCAGTTTTGTCAAAATGTATTAGCTTTATAGTCCAGTAATTTTAGGCCAAAATTGGGGTCAACCTAGGACAAATTGCAAGAGAAGCAAACTCAACTGATTTTGTATCCTCAGTTTGTCCTGAGTGAGGGAAAAAAAGTCCCAAGAAATCCCATTGGTGGAAAGTTTTGAAAATCACCTATTTATGACCACATATTACCAAAAAACACTGTTTTTAACACACAGGGAAAGGGGTTCAAAATTTTACTTTCAGATATCACTATAAAAATTCACAAGATGATTACACACACAAAGACAAGAAAAAAAGTCTATTACAAGTTCTTTGAATTATTCTGTTTTCACATGCATATCACACATTATCTGATTTGATATGTGCTAATAAGGAATATAAGGAATAAATGCCAGAAGAGACATTTAAACAGTAAATTAAAAGGTTACTCTGTTCTGGCATTTAGTCCTCATATTCCTTATTAGCGCATATCAAATCAGATAATGTGTGATATGCATGTGTAAACAGAATAATTCAAAGAACTGGTAATTGACTTTTTTTCTTGTCTTTGTGTGTGTAATCATCTTGTGAATTTTTATAGTGATATGTGAAAGTAAAATTTTGATCCCTTTCCCCCGTGTGTTAAAAACAGTGTTTTTTGGTAATATGTGGTCATAAATAGGTGATTTTCAAAACTTTCCACCAATGGGATTTCTTGGGACTTTTTTTTTCCCTCACTCAGGACAAACTGAGGATACAAAATCAGTTGAGTTTGCTTCTCTTGCAATTTGTCCTAGGTTTTTTCATAAAATGACTGGACTATTACTGGAATCACATTGTAGACTAACTAAAGTGTATCACTTGGTTGTATAGACATTTTAGGTCATTATTATTAGCCCAGAGATACAGTATTTTATAATAATAAAACATATGCATAATCTAAGAGGAGCTGGCTCAGATACCGGGGCCCTTTTGGCTCCCTCTCCGCCAAAGGGGGGCAGAAATGTTCACAGACGGGATGCTTACTTTCACTTCATTGATTCAAGTTTGTCTGGGAACTGTTCCTCTGTTTACGACCGCCATATGCGTAAGCCTACAAACTTACTACAGACTTGCAAGACTGCCAGTCCAGAGGTCCATGCTCAGTGCTGCTTCGCTTTATCATGCACGCTTTTGTGCAGAGCGTGTGGAGATGTTATATTTCTCTGTGTGTACATGCGTATATGTGAACAGCTAACGCAAACTTTCTCTCACGATGCTACAACTTGTGCTAAAAGCTAACACTTTACAATTAGCACTGGCTCGTAGATGGCAGCTGCTAGCTAGCTGGCTAACGTTAGTTTGATAGCGTTATCATTTCTTCAACGGATAAACGCTAACATTATTGTGGCAAGCCAGCAGGGTACTGTTTATTTTTTTGTTAAGAGTGGTGTATACGAGAAATCTAGCACAGTTCACAATAATTCACAACGTTATTAACGTTAGTGACAAGCCAGACATTAGCTAGCCAGTTCGCTGCCGCCGGTTGACGTTAACTCGGCGATCCCAGCGCTAGCGTCGTTTTTCCTCCCGTCACACAACATAGATAGATATGGAAACAGGTGATTATTGATGATGCGTTATATAAATATGGTTTTAAGAGATGTTCACAAATCGAGGGGGTGTTTAGGTTTACAATCTATTGCTGTGAGGGGATTGCGTGTATACACCAGGATGGCCGAGTGGTTAAGGCGTTGGACTTAAGATCCAATGGACATATGTCCGCGTGGGTTCGAACCCCACTCCTGGTAGAAGAATTTTGCCAAGATCTGATATCCAGCCACATGAAGACATGGGATAACTGTGCTGGAGCAGAACTTACACTGTAAAGCTGACGGTATGCATGCAAAAGCTCCTTAATTCACAACATAACCCCCATGCAGTCTCAATCAGGCTGCAGCTCGTAGGTACAGTGTTATAATTCAGTGATAAAGCTGCAAAAACTCCGAAAAAATATTGAAATGACGCTGTAATGAAATCCTCTCCACCTGGATGCTTAACAGGGTCATCTCCACGGCGGGTTAAAACGTGGTGAAATTGCAACTTTTTGGATTATTATTATTTATTCATTTTTATTATAGTACAAGGCCACCTCCTGCTGGTCGATACAGCTACTGATGAATAAAAATGCTTTGAATATGTTCGGTTTGTTACCACAAGAAGGGAAACGGAGTGTACTGTGCTGTTGTCATGCTGAAGTTATAATAAGTAAATCTGTCTTTTTTCAACATTGTAAGACCATGCAGATAATGGTAAGTATGTGAAAAGTGGCTTTTTATTGTATGGATCATGAATCTAGTCAAAAAAATGTTTTAAACTATGAAAATGCATAATTGCAGTGTTATTGTTTTTCTCTTACGTTGTGCTGTGTATCAAGGTGAAGCAACCCTACTGGAGTAATGACAGGTTTTAGACGTAAGAGGGCGCTGTAAGTCTTTGCTGTAGTTTCCTGGGTGTAGTCCAGCAGCAGCCCACTGAAGGCCTACACACACTCATCCCTATAATTTAGCTGCAAGGGCGATGCCTTGGAGACACCCAGTCATCTGCCTCTGCCTCATGAAAAGTTTCACCCAAAATAGCCTCAGTTCTCTTTTAAAGATGCAATCTGGATTTCATTTGACTGTGTAAGTTTGTAATATATTCACATAAAGTAGATTCCATAAGAGTTTGATGTATAGATGGGAAATAATCTTTTGGAACGTCCTTAAACCAACATACTGTAAATAGATCTCTTTTTCTCCAGTGTTCACAAACACTGCAAATGTCAACATGAAACACATACAATACATGTTTTTTAGTTATATAGGCTACTTTGTGTCAAAGGCAACACACTTTAGAGTGAAACAAGTCTACAGTCTAGTTTGTGTATATGCAGAAAAGCCAGAAACAGGGCCTTAAGTATTATCAACTTAAATAAATTAATAAATAAATAAATAAATTGCAGGTCAACATTCCTGGCTGTCTCCTATCTCTCTCTCTGCTCACCAGCCATGCTGTCACTTGATAGGTGCTGCGGGTCTAACAGAGCACTAATTTGTGAAATTGAGCTTCTTTGAGCTGTGTGAGGAAGCATCCACAAAAGAGCCCTGACAGCCGAGAACAAGGAGGGAGCGAGACAGGGCCTTACAATGGAAGATCAACATCTCTGCATCACCAAAGCCTCAGAGACTCTGTCCATGGGACTCTATCTATTATTCAGTCCCCGCTTGGACCGGAAAACGCGTTCCCTTTGAGACCGGCCTAACACCCGATGTAATAAAAAGAGGCCCAACACAAGAGAGATTTATAATTTATGTACTGAATGCAAAGATAAATTTAAAACTGATACTGTTGTTCAGGGTGATCAGTATATTATTCATTTAAAAGGTTCTCCAGTGTAGTTATTGATGAGGTAAGTTTGCTTGATTTGAAACAGTCAATAGGAAAATGACTCATACTAATTTGACTAATTTTGTCAGGTTTTTGTAAGTATTGAAATTTGCTTTTCAGTTAAATTTTTGGAGGCTGCTGCAATGTAAAACAAGCTGGATTGATGTAGCGTATCTGGCAAATCCTTAAAGGTTTTCCACTATTGCGGGAATTATACAGTCCTAAAAATATCAGAACATGGAATGCTCTTTGAATCCATTTCTTTTTTTAAACATAAAGATTTATCATATGATGAAACTCCCAAGCTCCCCAGCCAAATGTATAGCTAAAAGTGCAATTTAACCATTCTTGTTAATATGGGAGCTCCTTAGCACAATGTGCAGTGTAATTTGTTGATCAAATAATAGTTTTGTAAAATAGAGACAAACACTAAAAATAATTTCAGATGATGTCCTTAGGTCCAGTATTTTATCTAATAAGTTCTAGCTTTTCATACTCAGGACCCTCAAACTGACTTGGATTAATGTATGGACCCCTGTGTGCTGTGCCATAAGGACCATGCTATGAAAGATATTGTGGTTTGCACTGGAACTTTTACATGTTTTAATAATTTAAGACATATTAAAATAAGCACACATGCATTTTGTTTATCATCACAGTTTCTCTACTTTATGGTGAAATTAATCTATTCCTCATGTTGCTTAGGACCTCACTGGAATCTCCTCAAGGACTCTCAGTGGGTCTCAGGACCTCACTTTGGAAAACCAGGGGTATGAAACCCCTACTTGTCTGAGTCCTGCATGTGGAAAATGTTTGGCAGCCTCTGGCCCAATCAACAACATCCCAATTACGACATCCGACATTTCATTCAAAGCTTTGTCTTTTCCATTGGGAATCATTGGTGGGTTTTTTTGGTGCGCCGTCACGTGACGCACACCGCGCCATGTTTCCATCTGCGCGTCAGGAAAAGTTTTACAGCCAGGGGGGAAAGGCAAAGGCAATGCAGCAGACCAGCGTCAAGCTAACAGAGTAAGTAACTAAGACTTCCGGTTGCTGGTTTCAAAATAAAGCGTTGCCCAACGTTGCAATATTTAAATATCGTGAAACGTGAGTCTGTAATGAAGGAGGGAAGATGTGTAAATAACATTTTAGATGATTGTCATTCTTTTGTCATAATTACAGCATATATTTTCAACAAATCAAACAAGTCAGCCTCAGTATAGTGCGGGGAAAAGGGATCAAGTATAGACTGTATTTAATACAGGCCATGGGTTCAAGGCCCATGTCAGATAACATTTGTCCCGACGGAGTGTCCCTCAGAGATGCAGTTTAAAGTGCAGCTCCAGGAATGCCTTTCCGTATCAATAATGTACTTTGACCTGCCAATGGAGAGGTAAAACAAACAGAGCATTTCCTCAAAGGGATCAATTGCGTCTCCCGAAGTTGCACTTTTTCTGCAGAAGCCTGTAGAAGCAAGACAGTGCTCTGTTATTGCCAATTATATTACACTGTCCAAAGGCTAATGAAAAACCACACACAACACTTACAATTTTTATTAACGACACAGTAAAACGCAATTTCAGTGCTTTTATTTCGAAGGAAGTCGTGTCGAGTTTCCGGTTAATCGTGGCTTAACTGTGTGAAGTGACGCGGCTGTGGGAAGGAGCAGGGAAAGAGACAAGCAAGCAACAGGAGCAAAGTTGTGGGACTAAACTCCACAGTACTGCGGTGTCCACCCGTGAAATGAAATAACCATCTCTCCGTCTCGGATAGCTTTCAAGACACAACAACTGAGTTTTTGGGATAAATGAAAAGCGTCTCCTGAAGCTTTTTTTTTGGGTCACTTTGTTATTGTGGAGTGTGGATGCGCCTAAGGACTGTGCTTGCTTTCTCAGCAGAGTTTAGAAGAGTGCCTTGTAACATCACCCCTCAGAAAATGCCTTAAGTGCCCGGATTGATATTTTTTTCTTAAACTTGTCGATATTTCTTAATTGGTTTATCTACAGTTTGGTAGTTTTGGGTTTGTTTTGACGGAACAAGTCTCCCAACTGTCGCCCCTTGGTGACAGCAGAGGTGAGTGTGCCTTTTGGATTCAAGAAATGACTGAAGTTGTAACTAGCGAGCATAAACACTTTTGTGTCCGTGTCAATCCCAAAACACCGAACAATTCACTCAGTAGTTTTGCTTTAGTTTTAGTCCTAGACGTAAATATTTTGACGCTTAACGTTTGAAATGTTCAACCAGTATGTGCTTTTACTTTGAAGAAAGGAGGGAGGATTCGCACGTATGCTGCAGGCAAGAGACTCAACTGCTTGTTGAAGTCAGCAGAAACTATAGGAAAATTGTAGTGACATCATAGGAGTTCAAAAATACAATTAACTCCATTAAACACGCGATCAATCCCAGTAGGAATGTTATAGCAACATTGCTGTTCTTGTCAGGATAGTTGTAATGCCATCGGATTAAAATGACATACGAGTAGCTCTAATTTATTGGCCTGGAAAGACTGAGGCATACTACTTTTGTTGTCAAAAGAAACCTGACGAGAAAGCAAGCTACTGCACACATTTGTCTGTTGAATTGTGCAGCCGTTAAGATATTTGCTTCAAAGGGACCGATTGAATTCTTTTGCATGTTTTGGTTTTGGTTGTCAAAGCGGCTTTTTTTTTAATGGCGAGAGGAACTGAAATTGTAAAGGACACTGAATAAATGGGGCTGTCCTTTTCCTCAAATTTACAGCTGTTATTTTTGGGTCTTGCATCATGCCTCAAGAATTGTACCTCGCCATGCACTGCTCGATAAAACTGCACATAAACTCCTTTCATGGTAAAGACTCAAGCACTCTCAGGACTGGACAAGGTTCAGTACTTTTTTTCCCCCGTTAATTAAATGATACCCCAAATGTAAAACTGTGCACTGGAGAAACAGTGCAAGGCTGCACAGCTGCATTGAGGCCAGCGCTCAAGTCATTTGTTAGCAATCTAACCCTATGAAGCATAATACAGTTGGCAGGTGTCATGTCACTGCACCAGCAGCAGAAATGAATAGGTCATATCCAGTGTTGGCAGAGATGATGACAGATGGGTCATTTCTCAAGTGTCTTACTGGAAGCTGATGTGAGCGCACAGCACCTACAGAAACATCAGTGCCATTTGCCAGTTGTAGCACATGACAACAGATTAAAAATTGAATGTCAGACTTGATTAATCCTCATAAGGGAACTCCTCTTGCATGCATCGCCCAGCTGGAAGCTACTCACCGACATGCCTGTAGCTGGTCGGGATTTGTTGTCTTGCACAAGGACCTGGTCCTCCATTGAAGGACAGTCCCCCTAATCACTACTTTGCCCTGCTGCTGAGCTGAAACTCCCTATCCTTGCCTGAAATTATCTTTTTGGCTCATGTGCCAAGACCTGGTGAACTCACCAAATGTCCAAAAATAGTTCTTACCAAGCCAATAACAGCTAATTTTTCACAGAAGTATGCTATGCCACCCTGACCTGATTTTGTGTGTGTGTGTGTGTGTCTGCAGAACTCCCATGCAAAATCACTTCATCATTCATCATGAAATGCAACATTAAAAGAGTATTTTGACGTTTTGATCTGTACACTGTCATATAAAGTGTACGGTGGTCAGCAGGGACAAACTTTGGGAACAGGCAAAAACCAAAAGCTGTATACAACCAAGGTTGTTGTCTCAAACACTGTGGTGGGTAACCAAAGACATATTTTACTGGCATCTGGTACTTGGCAGGTGTTCATTTTGCACGCTGTTTGTTGTCTCAGACTGGTTTGTTACTGAGCAAGACCGTTGCGAAACTTTATTGTATCATTGCCTCTTATTGCAACTTAAATATCATTGTGGCAGTCACTTCATACATAAAGTATTGTCCAGAATGTTTTTCTAAGGTCATGGTGTGAATCTTATCTGTTTGTTCCCCAGCGATGTTGAGTGGGGAGGGAGGTGTAACCCTTGGACAGCTGTGTTGGTATTTTAACAACTCTGCTCCTCATGAGGTGTCAGGTCCTCTTGCCTCCCTGAAGTTTACTGTTTGGGTTTGTGTGTGTGTGTGTGTGTGTCATCAATGCATGTGACACTCTGGCTCCCCAGGTTTCCTCTGGAGTAAACGCCTCATCACTTAAAGTCATGTTGAGGCAGAAAAGTGCTAATGGCTTCCCTTTGAATTTCGATGGAGAAAAAGCAAAGCATTGGAGTGAGAGCTGAACAGCACAAAAAAGGCATGGTACTTGTTGCTTGCTCTGGACTGAAAATATTTTTTTTTCTTACAGGTGTGGAGAGAGAGGACCATTGCGCTGCGTGTGGAGAGCCAACGCGCAGTGTCTCACAGTTTGGATTAATATTTCAGTGGAGTAATTTGTTACCATGGCATCACCGGGTGATATTGCAGAGGGAGGAGCCAATGAAGAGTTCAACGACATCATTAAATGGAGATCTGGTAGGACTTGATCTTCTTAATCATGTCTTTGAGCAGGGTTGAGAAAAGATGCTAAAAATGGTCTTTAATCTGTGTTTGATGCTCAGTATGTCGTCAGGCAGAGCAGTGTGTAAATGTTTGGTAATGTCTTTAGATTGCATGTGAAGTGTGTCATTTTGTGGTCAGATTTACCAGTTTTTAGACTGCGTTCTGCAAGAGGACAGATATCTCATGGCTGCATGAAGAGAGAGAAAGTTATGTTGTACGTGCATAAAGGCAGTCACCCAGAGGAAACACCAACAAGGCCAGAAATCCTGTTGTGCATGAATAACCTCAGTTCCCATGGAAGCAGAGAAACAGAGATAGCAACAGAGGGATGAAGAGAACCGGAGATGGCTGATAGCAGCAAGTTAGCCAGGAGAAAGAAATTCAATTGAACGGTGCTGATGGGCAGAACTGGAAGAGAGAGGCAAGAAATACAAGGATGAGTTTAGAGAGTCGCACCCTCTGGCTCCTTCCTCAGCTGATTGTTCCACTCCCAAAATAATTTTTTTTCCTAGATGCAACCCTTGGAGAAACGCATGCGTACACACACAAATTAAAATTGTTTTTGTTGGAAGAGGAGTCCTTTCTAACAGGATAGTTGAAACACTTTCAATCTGTAAACATTCAAAGTTGGGACATTTTATATTTACGTTATGTTATGTGAAATAAATGCAGCCTTCACATCTTTTCTGCCTCACTTTTTCACTGTAAACTCTCAGTTGAAGCAAAACCGGCCCAAATAATTGGGTTAACTGTTCTGCACATAAAAAAGTGGGTAAACCGAATTGAACTGGTGGGTTTACCCTCCACCATGTCCCTGATGATGATGATGATAATGATGCTGGTGGTGCTGGCGGTGGATATGTCTACAGCGTCCAGCCCATGTGGCGGCGTTTCCCACTCCTTAGTGGTTTTAGGTTCCAGTCTCGGGAATGGGACCGGAGCCCAGCCTCGGAACGCTGGCAGATTCCGGGCCAGGAATTCCACTGTGCCGATGGAGTTTGTAATTTACAACGCTTGTCTCTGGACCACAATGCTTTTCTTACAAGGATTCAGGTTACCTAGCAACCTCATAAGTAATGTTCTCTTTTATGGCAAAGAGGGGAAAATTTAGCACGTAGCTACTTAGCTGCACCCTAAAAACAAGCCAAGAAATATAGCAGTTGTATTGATGTAATCTGCAGGCTGTGGCACCATTGCTTCTTATCTTCACTTGGCGTATGTGTTTTTGTTGTATTTGAGGTAGTTGGTGGTTGGTTGGCTTAAATGAATGCAGCTAAAATTAGTTTTTTTTTTCTTTCTTTTTTTTTTTTTTTTTTTACCTCATTCACAATCACTGAGTGCAAAGTGTGTTAAACTAGATTAGTTAGGATAAACAATTATTAACAGGGAAACGGCCACACACTTCACAGAGTGCTAAGCCACAGGGAAGGGGCTGGAAAACAACTTATTTTTTTACCACGACGCAGGGAATGTTCAAAGCCTCACGTTAAGAAACACATAAGACACACACACGGACACACACACACTCTCCCTTTTATCATCAGACAGACAGTCAGCAGCTTTCAGGTGGCCGGGTTTTTCTAAACTATAGAGACTTATTATAAACAGTGATCCCTCAGCAGCCAAACAAACTTGCCTTCTCCTCCTCTGGCCAAAACACTGTGCAAATGTAGTGTGAGAAATAGAGAGGGGAGGGTAGATGGTGATAAAAAGAGAAATTTGTTGTGTATGTTAGGTTGAAATGCGGGCTTTAAGTGGTTGTTGACAAACAAGTTAGCTTCAGGAAGGAGTTTTAGAGTGTGTGCTTGTGTGTGGTTGGGCAGGTGGAAAGATGTTTTCACAGCTGAGGAGAGTGAAGGCCTGTTTTTTTTTTTTTTTTTTTTTTTTTAAGGGAGGCATTAGTGCGCTTGTTCATGTGATCTCCACGCCTGCTGTAAGCCCTTAGAGTGTGAGGGGTGCGTGTTTGAATCTGACCAGTGGATTTTATACTCGCAGGACCTATGGACTATCAATCACCTGGTCATAAAAGCCCTTCCTTGTCATGGTTACTGATTGACAGAAAGTTATTATTGGTCATCCTGGATTTGCGGAGAAAATAATCAGGGTCTCTCAGAGTATTTCAGCTGCTGCATGTTCCAGCCATGAAATTGGAGTGTGTTGAGGCAGTGGTGGGTGTGTGTGTGTGTTGTCGCTCTACCTCCTGTGATGGAGGTCAGCAAGCCAGACACTCTGTCCCTTTCACAGACATATGCACACTCATGCTCAAATACTCAGAGGCGGGGGTGGCGGGGGTGTTGGTGGTGGATGGGGGCTCATGTTTTCCAGCGTGTCAAGTTGTTATGTAAGCCCACAATGGACCAGGCAGGGAAAGAAAGACAGAGTAAAGGACACAGAGGGAAGAGGGGGGCAGGGTAGAAACATGTGAAGCGAGTTCAAGCAGGCAGCGGTTCTGCGAAAAGTGACTCCAGTCGGGGAACAAATGTAATATTGCGCTTGCTATACATTTACGATAGTATGTGTTGGATTGAAGGTGTGAACAAAAAGGACTGGCACCTATTTGTCTATGCATTCTCATATAGGGCTCATAATTGATTTAAGGCAAAACAACTGGGAGTTCCAGATGGGTGGGGTCTAATATACCCATATTCAGACAACTCAGAGGGTGTCGCTGAAAAGCATACAGAATTGACTTTTAAACAGGGCTGGTTATTGGCAGGGACCTGCTAGAATGGCTTCAGTATGCCTTGGCATTGTTTCTCATGCCCTGTGATGTGGGCATTGTCGTCCCTGAGGAGGCCACTTCAATCAGGATAGAAATGTTTCATCAGGATAAAGGTGATGCCTCAGAATGACTTTGTATTGATTGGTAGTGAGCCTTCCTTCTAAGGGGACAAGTGGACCCAAGCCATGCCAAGAAGATGCCCCCCCTCCACGGCATAACAGAGTCAGCAGACCTCCTCACTGTAGGGGTCCAGCATTCAAGCCTGTAGTGTCCTCTTGGTGGATGCCACACATGCACTCTCCCACTTGTCCACAATATGGTGAAGGATGACTCATTTGACCACATCACTTTTTCCACATCTCTGTAGACCAATGCCACTGAACTCTCAAATGTGCATTTTTCTTTGTAATGAGGGCTTTATGCACTGCAACCCTACTATAATATCCCTCTCTGTGTACATCATCTTGTCAAAGACCGGTGCTCTATCCCTTCAGCAGGGTTTTAGAGACTTGAAAAATCTATGCCAAAGACCACTGAAGCTGTTCTGGCAGCTTGTGGTGGCTCAACAGACACATCATGTTGTTTTTTCATTGAATTTGTCACCCATCTTTACAAATAGAGCCTGAAACAACTTTATCATACCTGAGCAGAATAATAAAATACACTACATATTTTACGATGAATCAAATTCAAAATTCCTATATAAATTTATTAAAACTAAATTAGCACAGTGCACTTACTGACCCAACACATTAAAATGTAAATGTCATGTGAAAAAGATCTATGGCAAACCAAACCCATCTGATTTGACAAGATCTGGTTGGTTTAGCCTATTTCCTCTCCTGACCTGCTAGGCCTGCCTGTGTGCTTCCCTTCCCCCCACACATTAAACAAAGTGGAGACAAAGGTTAAAGGTCAAATATCATCCACAGGGTTTGGGCTATTGTTTAACAACCTGTACACATGAACACATTCACACACACACACCTACTCCTGACCCTGTTCCTCTGTGCGTTTATTTGTCACTTGAGAGCGCTGCTGTTGAAGAGCCTGGTTAAAAACACACTGAGGCGGCTCTGGTTTCCTGGCCTGCTCTTGTTTTTCTCCATCTCTCAACATCTCCTCTATTGTTCCCGCCTCTCCCTCTCCCACTTGCTCCCTCACTCACTACCGGACCCTCTCTCCCTCTCACCTTGACGGATGGTTGCTCTGTGTGTATCTGTGTTGGTGCATGTATGAATAACAGCATGAATCCCATTTAACGCAACAAAGTACTTTTATCTAATGGGCCTTGCAGCATCATGACTGTGTTGGTGCGGTCAATTAATCAATTAGTCAATTACTTGATTGCGGTTTTGGAAATAGATTAATCTTTTTAGTGATTAACTGGGTTTTCTGAGTGCTGCTTTGCTAATATCACTGCTGAGATGTGCTTATGTTTCTCAATTGAATCATAAAATGAATACTTTGTGTGTTTTTTGGCCTCTGGCTAGTCTAAGGAAGCAATTTGAAGACAATCTGTCGTTGCATTTTACACTTTGTACACTAAATGATCAATCAGTTAGTCAAAAACAAAATCCCTACATTAACTGACAATTAAAATATCTGCTAGTTGCAGCCCTAGAGTGTGTTCACCTTTTGCATCAGTGGAAATCAAACTTCTAACCTTCTCTGCTCTGCCTAAAAGATCATCAGCTTGTCGTCTGTGTGTGTGAGACGCACAGTGAAATAGAGGACATATTATTGTATCTAACAGAGGTTAGCAGACAGGAATTTGGAACTGGAAGTCAGCAAATGGAGGGTGTGGAGAGTGTGGTATTGTGTTAAATGTTAAAATGATTTCCCTGAAGATTTGTCACCCTACTAGCTCAGCGACATGTCATGTTGCCTAAACTTTTGTCTTGGCACTCACGGCAGGGTGGAACATGTTCTGAGAAATAGCTCAAGCGCTATGTATTGAGAGGCAGGGAGATTAGATTAACAGTTTTGGAGGAGTCACATCGACAGCGTCCCATAGCTTTATCTGTGAGAAGAGACGCTGTAGGGAGTATATTCAGCATATGGCTGCGACATAACAACCATATCCAGCTGTCATCAAGAGCTGTGCTGTTCACTCACTGAGAGGCCATCACACAGATTTGTGCATGTGTGGGTAGCATGCCACCCAAACCAAAACAAAGATCCTTTCACTCCACCCACTGTTGCCTCTCCATTTAGGGGCGATTATGATGACCTTTTTTTTTTTTTTTTTTTTTTTTAATTCCCTCCCAGTCGTGTTTTGTGAGTATTCATGAATGTGTTTTGACTTTTAGAGACGATAGCATGTACTTTATAGGACTGCCAGCTGGATGTGTCTGCTCAGCAGTACTATAGACACAAATGTCTGTGTGCTGGGAAATGGGAGGGAAGGGAAGGAGCTCTCCAAATCCTGGCTGGAAATTTGGGAATGGAGGCCCAGGCCAAAATTTCTCCCCTGGGTGCGGTTGTGTGTGTGGGACTTGCTCTTTGGTGTGTGTGTGTGTGTGTGTATGTGTGTGTCACAGCACACAGACACCCCACCCTGCACAGAAGACAATTAACCTTTTCTAGGGAGGTCTTGAAAAGGTAGAAAATGATCAGTACACTCTTTAAAAAGCTTCTGTAGTTATAATGCTCTTTGTACTTTCTTTTGTGTATGTATGTGTATTTGTGTGTGTGTGTGTGTGTGTGTCCATGCTCCATGAGAATCTTACAACCTCTGTGTCTTACTTATTTCATGGTAGCAAACAGCTGGAAACACACACTTGTATACACACACGCCTTTTCTCATGAATCTCGGTTTCCTTAACTACCCCTCCTTCTAGTTACACACACACACACACACACACACACACACACTTCTCTCCCCCCTTTCCTTGCTCATTAGGGCTACAAAGCCATGTTGCCCAATCTACCTTCTGACCCTTCGCATGACACAAGAGGATTTACTAAAACAAAAAACAGGCTGAGGCCCAAAGAGAGTTAGATTAACCCTTGAAAGCTACAGCAGTATTTCTACGTAAATTACTTCAAGGGCTTGAAATTTCTCCCTGTTTAAATGTGCACTTTCTCATAGCCCTGAGGGTTTTTGTTGCCCTGCAGTCATCATAACAAGCTTGTTAAAACTGGTTCTGATAGTTTAGGTTCAATATTGATACTAAGGCTAAACCTACACTCTTTTAAATGTTGCTCCACATAGAAAAATATATAGAAAAATATATGTTACTTCAAAAATGTGCTTACATTTACTTTTCTAAGCAGAATTAGTGCACGATTTCTTAAATTAAAAATGCAGAGACTGAAGGTAAAATTCAAGATGTAGGAAATCTTATTCTGCAGATCTCATTAAGATTTTAAAGCTTTTTGAGTGTTTAAAGTGGAGTTCATAACATAAATTTGAAATTCAGACACATTCTGGATGGACAATTATTTCAATGAAACCTTGATGAAATTTAATTGGAAGGGTTTTGGGATTGATCTTATGTTTGGGGACCGGGGTACTTGACAGGTACTGGACAGGTCAAAGTAGAAAGAAACAGGACAGATTGGGGATGATGTCGCAAGCTACAGCAGTCCCAGATTGGTCGTGAACCCAGGTTATGATTGAGGGATTGTGAGGATGAAAGGATGGTAGGACGCTTTTAACGGCTCTTCCGAGGGCTGGAGGGATGGAGGCCTGTGGATTCAGAGGCGATTCCCATGATCCAGGAAGGAAAACCCCACTCCAAAATGTTTTAACACTGTTAAAAATAGTTTTAGGGGTGCATTTATTGTTCCATTCAATTGTTTGGTGTTGCATTTTACTTTTTCTCCAAATAACTGGCCAGAATAGATGACTTCATTTTGGGATATTTCTATTTCAGCCACAGTGAGGTTTGATGGTAGAAAAAATTTCAGGGTTTTAAAATGTCAGTTCTGTTTTTTGTCGACACACCAAATAATAATGCCATGGTTAGACAATCATCCATTGTAGCCTAGAAGAGACACAGAGACCAGTTTCTCCACTGGCAGCAGCCTCAAAAGACCATAATGTAATGCAGCAGCAATACATGGTGTGTAAGGGGTGCAACCGTTGGTCGTTCTTGGAGAAGCTTTTTTTTTATTAAGGAAAAACTTACTCTGTTCTTGCACAATTGCTATTACTATCCCTCTCCCCCCCTACACATATTGAATGCAACAGGTTGAGGCACATTTTCTGAGGGTTGTTGAAGGGCCCTCTGGGAAATGTAGGGAATTGCTGACTGTAGCAGGAATACACAAATGCAGGTTGAGGGAAAGTGGGCACACCAAAAAAAAAAAAAAAAAAAAAAAAAAGGAAATCATAACCATTCATAACACAATACCTTCAACAACACAAGCTAATAACACATACCAATGTGGGTATGAATCCAAGGGTGGAATTTCCCCCCTAGCGAAGCTGATTTTCTATTTCTGGGGGATGAGAGTGAAACATTTTTATTTGCATATTTGACAGAGAGCCTGGGGAACGAGAGAACATGTTCTAAAAGAAAAATTAATTTCCCTTGTTTGTGTTTTGTATACATGTGGCCACTAGTAGTTTACAACTCAGTAATCCTCATCAATTTTGGAGGGAAATAAATAAACTGGGTTCATAAAAGAGCAAGTCAATTCCACAGGAGATTGTAATGGAAAATGGTGAATCTTCTTTTGAGACTGACCAGATATTGAAGAAGTGGGAAATCGGTTATAACCATTTATGTAATGGGTCCTCATTTATTAATGGTCAATTCTTAAATGAAATGTGTAAAGTAAAATGTAAGCTTCAAAATAGGATGAGCAATACAGCCCTTTGCCAGAATCATATGTTGAATAATGAGCTCACATTAGAAGAGGTGCACAAAGTGATAGATAAAGCTGAAGAAAACACATCTGCTTATTTTATTTCAAGACAGTATTTGACTGGATCACTAGGGACTTTTTTCAAGTATAAACTGATGTGTTCTCATATCAGTGGTAAACTTTATTATGCCATCAGAGCCTTGTATATAGCCCTAGTTTTATGTATGGAGTTAAATAATTTCAAGACTGGCTGAATTCCTGCTCCATTTGGAGTGAAGCAGGGAGATGTACCGTCCCCTACATTATTTGTGCTATGTGTAAATAATTCAGCTGAAGAAATTAAGCAGCCTAGTTTATGCATAGTGATTGATAATATGAATACAAGTATTTTGTTATATGCTGATGATATTGTTTTGATTGTAGAGACAGGTAAATTTACAAGAAATGTTAAAAATTTCGAGGCCATGGTACAGTAAATGGACATTGACCATAAATAGTGACAAAACACATTATATATTTTTGACAGCATTATGAATGGCAGAGCAGTCATTTTCTTAAAGTTTGGATCAATACCTCTAAAGTACAAGAGTTTTTATAGATATCTTGGTTTGGTTTTCAATGAAAATATGTGCCTCACAGAGGGAATTAAAGTACTGTAAGAGTGCTGGGCTCTGTAATGAATAAAATGAGATTGTGTCCTGACCTTAGTTTCTCAGCCCTCACTAAATTTTATGATTCAATGGAAGGCACAATTTCATTTTATGCTGCAGGAGTGTGGGGTTTTAAGGATGCCCCCGATAGTAATGTCACTCCGAATTGAGCCATGAGGTGCTTTCTTGGGATGCATAAATTTATTGTAAAGCAAGCTGTTGGGACAAGGGACGGGAGTCAGGTCTTGTAAAGCAGGGATGTGAAATCGTGAGGCTTTGGAACCGCCATACTCAGTCACTAGAGGAGGTCAATGCAATATTTTCTGGTTCTGTTTTGAATTTTATTTTCAGGAACTTATTTACTAACTTGCTGTAGCCAGCCTTAATTGCCTGTGTAAAATATGGCGGTTACATCTTTTAGTGTTACTTGGGTTTGTGGGAGGAATTGCTGGCCATTCGAGGAGACATGGTCAGGTGATGTTAGTTAGTCACGGTCTTTTCAATCTGTCTTGGTCATTCAGGACACGGGACTGTCCTGCCAAACCTCATCCATTATTTACTTTCATCACATAGAATGGACAGTTTTTATGACTCTACATAAAAAAGAAGAAAAAGTTTGATACATTATTGTTCTGCCACTCCTGCACTGAACTGTACACCAATAAAAAACAAATCAATAAATTCAGTGAGCAACCATAACCCAGGCAAGTGTAATACTGTGTGTATGAGAGAGAGGGACAGGCAGAGAGGGAGGCAGATGTGTGTGTTTGTGTGCATGCAGATCATTCAAACAGCCTGTGAGGGATGAGCTCAGGCTGGGGTGCGGACACACAGTGACAGAGAGGGAGACAGAGACAGGCTCTGCGTTCATGACTGATGCAGCCCATTGGAAAGTCCCTTTTGGTCGTCTGATTCCTTCAGTCGCTGCCAAGGCGAGCCTCACCCAGTCCAGTTCGTTGCTCTGTGCTGTGTCCAGGCCAGCTGGTGGCAACCCTCTGTGGAGTGAAGTGGATTTAATTCATTCAGACTTTTAGGTGGAAGTTGGTCACAGGCGGACCGGGCTGCTAAGTCCTCCTCTGCTTCCTCCTGAAGTGACGGGAAGGAAGGGTGAAAACAAAACGCATAGGAAAACAAACTTTCACTCGCTGGCTCTCGCTTCACACCCCCCTCCCTCACTCCCCTCCCTTCTCTGCGGGAATAGAGTTGTTTGTTCAGTTGCCCCACATTGACTAAATATGTCAATGAGCAAATGGACTGAGGCCGTTGCCCCGTTCCCTGTTCCCAGTGACCACGGGACTCGCTTGCAGGCCTGTTTTAAATGTCACTAGGTATGACTGTCATAGTTTTGACTGTATGTCCAGCATTATGCATTCTGTGAGTCCTTTATTTGATTGTCAAAGGGCAGGTTTTGCTTTCATGTAAACATTTAGTCGAGGCAGCATGGGAAAAAAGCTCCATTAGGCTGGTGTGACAGCAGTGCGTGTTTGGGGAAACTCGGGTCACTCCGGGTCAGGTCAGGTTTATTTGCGGTCACATCCTGCAACAAGGGACAGCGAGAGCCATCCTCCTCGTCCATCTCTCTGTTTTCTGGGGGAATTGAGCTGCCAATCGCTGCACTGCTAATGGCACACACACACACACACACACACACACACACTCACACACACACAAACCTCCATCCTGACACCTGCCACTTACCTTTTAGCTCACAAAGCTGAAGCAATCCCTGCTCTTCACCCCATTTTCTCACCCTCCTGCCGAGTGTGTGTGTGTGATGTCACAGCAGACAGGCCGCCCCAGCACCCCAAGTAAACACACCGAGCCTTGGTCGATCAATGCTCTCACACCTCTACTTCCTCTCTTTCTGTATCGTTCTCTGTCACCCTCTCACTACCTCTCTTCCTCTTCCGGGTTTGTTGTTTTATTTCTGTCTCTCTCTTTCTTTTTCTATGTGTTTCCTCTCTTTACATCATGAATTTGAGTAAGTGGCTGCCGTGGAGAAAGCGTAACTTTTTCAGGAGGAAAGGGAAGCAGGAAAACGGTCCTACTCTGGGTAAGTGGTTGAGCACGTATGCACATAAGTGGAGGAGTTTAACAGGGATTTCGGAGAGGCACGGCAGGAAATTAAGCTTTTTATCCACTCACCTTCCAAATTTTACCAGCCACTTTGACTATTTTGCTGACACAAAGGGCTTTTAAACCCCAAAAAGAACCTCCAAATGATGATTGCTACCTGCACAGCGTGTGATAGAGTGCAGTAACTTATCAGTGACAGTCAAAATACACTGGCAGTTGATTATACCACCCTGCGTACCCTCAACATTAAATCCAGCCTGTCTAGTCACCATCTCATCTACTTTGCAATAAAATCTGGCTATGCACTCTGTATACTTGTAAAATGGCTGTGCTCATGTGTTGTAATAGCTGAGGTCAAAGGGTGTTTACTTTTCAGCAGAAATGACAAAGATAATGATTTAGCATTACTCATAACGTGAAGGGTTTCAGTTATTGCTTAGTTTCTCTTCTGGTACTGCCATGCATTGTTTGTGTTTGCCACTCTGTCTGCATGCCTTCGGAGTTTATGTTGATGTGCAGCACCTCTGTATTTGGCTTGGCTCCCTTTCGCAAATCCATCCAGTCAACCATGGTATATCTGGTCTCGCAAGGCCAGACTTGTCGGTTCTTACTTCGTCTGGGGATGTTTTAAGGTTGAGGATGACAAGATCGGCTGGCGATGCAGCTGCACTGATTGGCTGTACAGTAAGAACGTGCCTACTTGAAAAATAAACTTCCTCCAATCTGTGCAGTTAATATCTCTGGAGTAGAAACAAATAAGTTTTGGGTAAGGGACAACAGCACTGTTGCTTCCTGGCTGTGGAACTGACAGCTTCATTTTCTTTCTTTTTTTTTTTTTTTTTGTTTGAAAAATGTTTACTTTCTGATATAACTGCCTCCCTTATTTGGAACATCTCATTGTTCCCACCCATGTTTTGGCCATATTTCCCACAGAGGTCCCACAGTTGCTCCGAGAATAGTGAAGAGCAAGACTGGAGAAGGAGTATATGGCCTGTCTAACTTTCTGTGTTTGTTTGGACCAGCGTTTGCAGATTGTGTCTTTATAATGTACCAGACAACTTTGATGAACCAGACTTTTGATTCAGGTTGTGTGTCCTGTGTGTTTGTGATAGCTACAGTGTAGTTTTATACATTTTAAGAGTCATTAAACTTTAAATTAGAGGAAGTGCAGTTTGTGTAAAGCTCTGCCAGTGTGTGTCAGCATGGGTCCCGATCTTGAACAATGATTAGCTTCAGGTTGTGTGGATTAGTACGTCTTCGTTTTTTTTTGTTTTGTTCTTATTTAGCAACTCGCTCATATCCACTGCTCTCCTCAAGCTGTATCTTCTCCCCAGCCATCCTGTGTTGTGTCTATGTTCGCTCTGTGTAGGCGTTAATTCACCCGTCGTGTTTGTGTGTTTGGGAGATCTCAGGCCGATGAGCCTCTCTCTCTCTGTCTCTTTCCTATGTGGGAGGTCATTTGCGTTCTATCTTCTTGCATGCAGGATTGCAGTCGAACACAGTGCTGTGTGTTTCTGTGTTTCTCCCCTATCCCACGATGCATTATGACTGCCCACCCCTGGCTTGCCCTGTCCTGTTCTGCTCTGCCTCCCCTCTGTCTCTCTCTCCCTCTCTCTCTCTCTCTCTCTCGCTCTCTCTGTCTTTCATTGGCAGTGTCCCTCTTTCATCCCCCCTTCCCTCTGCTGCATTCTTCTGATCTTTTCCTCCCTCTCTGGTCAAGGAGCGACAGAGTTAGAGGAGAGAGGAGGAGAAGGCAGGCAGGAATGTGAGATTCTCCTCTGCACTGATACTCGTGGTTAATCTCTTCCCCCATTTGTTTTTGTGCTTGGTGCTTGTCTGGTTTGGCATTTTGGCAGCTTGCGGGGAGCGATGGCAGAGCACGGGCTCAAACTCAGAGGTAGGAACATCAGCCAGGTATGTGACACATGTTTGGTGGCAACTAGGTGTGTCACACTTACACCAGGTGTGGTGGCTTGTAGACACTGGTGATAAATGTAGTGTTTCCAGTTCTGCTCTATATGGACCTTGTTGCAATTAACTTGTTACATTATTTTCTGCTGAGAAAAGTAGTGCTTTAGGGTACTATAGTGTTTACTAGTGTCATTAAAATTGATCCTCTTTGTGATCCTTCTGCATGTTGGTGATTGTTGCTACCTGTGTCTTAACACTACAGTCAGTGAATTGCATAGCCATCGACTCCTGTAATTAACTCAGTGTGCAGGGTGAGAACGTAATGACAGATGTAATATCTCCTTTACAGTTACATGCAGAAGCAGCAGTCCGGGAGTACTTGATTACTTGAAAAAGTAACACATTAGGTTATTAATTACAACAAAAATGTCATCTGAGTACTTGACTACATGTACGTGAGTACATGGCTGCTCTTATGTTTTGAAACGGTTCAGTGGGTCGGGAGCTTGATCAGAACTAGACTGATGTTTTCAAGCAGGTTTTTTTGCACAGCTTAAAGAAATATCTTGAACACAAAAAAGAAAATAAAATCATTATCTTCTCATGTCACCTGAAACTCTTAAAGTTTGCATGCCATTATAACACAGAGCGAGTTAGCTGGCACAGCTCTGTATCATTCTTCTCATTAAAGAGAAATGAATGAGGACCATTTCTTTAGAGTTCTTAGGGTAAAAAGTTACCATAAAATACTTGAGTTAAGTTTTTGGTGAACTATTCCTTTAAGTAGTTGATATGCTGATATGCTGTTTAGTGTGTGGTTTCTCCAGGTCTTGGTTAAACATACACTGCAGATCAAGGATTTATTAAAAAGCTTTTTAGACCATTATTGGACCTAATTTGTTTTAACTTAAACTACAGCTCTGTTGTACACACTGCTGGACAGAGTTTGCAGACATGATGATTATAAGCAATTCCTTTACAGGCTCTAAATATATTCAAATGTCATGGTCAGTAGACCACAAGATTTAAATAACTAAAACAGTGGGTTTTTGCTATCGGTCACTATGCAAAGAAAGTCAGTGATTCTGCAACAGCATTTCAGTTGGTGGCTCTGTAATATAAATACATATTCGACTCTAAACACAGTTATCTTCAAAGCCTGGCGGTTTTCATTTGTTTTGTTTTCCCTTTTACTTCTGATTCACCATTAAGCATAAAAGCTGGGCTAGTTATTTACAGTTGCTCATTATTCCACTGATTTTTGAGTGACCTGACCTGCAGCACAGCATTCATCACTCTGCTGTGTATACCACACTCCCTTAACTCTTCTAATCACCTCTAATTACATCAGTGCACACACCTACACACAGCACAGGGGTGTTTTTCAAGCTGCTAAGTGGGGATATGGGTTTATCTTCCTGGACGTTAGGAGTGTTTTCCCTACAAATTCCCAGATCTTGGCTAGGGGAGATTGTCAACAAGGCTGCGCCGGCTGGGACAAGCTTAGACAAGTGACCGATAGAGGGAGGGGGGAGGTATGTGTGTGTGAAATTATGGGAATTCTATGCATTCCTCTTGGCCTACACAGTCAAAATCTCTGCTGTCAAACTGCGAGTGGGGCTAAGGTGTATGTGCGCTTAAGTTTCTGTGTACTTGTGTGCAAGAAATAGAGAGCTTGATTGATGAGAGGGCAGGTGAAGTTGAGTGATGGATAATAGCTGAATTGAAAGCTCATCAGCGCCATTGTTGTAGGGCCCTGTTTGTGTGTGTGTCCTGTGTAAGGACTGGTGCCCTCCAGTAGTTGAGGGGCGGAGTTGGACTGAGATAGACAAGACGGCTTACAGCTGTGCCTCCCTCCAGCCTCCCAGCAAGGTGAAGTTCACCCAGGGAGACTCTTTACGAGTTGAGGAGCGTTTGTTTCACAGCCAAGACAAGGGTCTCATTTAGTGATTTCATCGCCAGAGATTTGGAAGAATCATGCAGCCTGGATTTGACTTCAGAAAAAGTTGTGTGTTGGTACAATGATTTCGACACCCTTAACAGCTTTCAAACACACACTCCAGATGGTGTTCTGCTTATTAAACCTCCAACAGCCTCAGCTGACAATGGACTTAAAGTTTTTGTTTTTCTGTGTTCGTTTCATGGCTGTGAAAGACAAAAAAGTACCCACACACTAGATATGTAATCCATTATATTTAGGGATACGTTTTCGGTTATTCAGTGTGCTTGTACTTTTTTGTCTTTGATGTCTGATGTCTTTCCAAGCACCCGTTTGTAGATGGCACTGCTTTGTCTTTTTTGATGTTACATTTCCTGGTCAAACATGCCTTTATAAAGAGCTTCTGAGCTCTTGCTGCTAATAGTCGTAATCTTGAGCTGAAGTTGGGTTTCAGCTGTAACTATAGCTTGGCTAGAAGCCACTGCTGCTCAGCGGTGTGCCTAAACCTTGTAAATATCTCTATTTGTCTAAGCTCTGAGCTGTTTTGTTTACATGTGTGGTGCTGCCGTGGAAACCCTTGTTTGATTTTCACCTCAGCTCCCACCCCACCCCCCCACCATGTGTTCACAGGCTCTCTCTCTCTCCACCTGTGAGAGGGGAGGTATATATTTGTAATGAGGCCATATAGTTTATGTGAGTGTCTGCGCCGTGTTCCAGGCCACCTACTTTTACGGCTTTTGCAGAGCACGTGTGTTTTCTCTCGTAGTTTTACTTTTCTCACCTTGATCTGCCAGGTTTTGGGGTTTTGTTTGAGGTTTATTTTGCTCATTCTTTTCACTGCCGCTCGGCCCTGCCAAACACATTGACGTTCCCCACTGGATCACACAAACAGAGATTACATGGGTGTTGGTAAAATACATCACCTTGAAGAAAGTTATATTTGTACTAGACTGCATTCTTCGTGCACGGATGTATTATTGCCTCAGCTGGTTTTGAATTCATTCATTGCTTTAAGCCTTTCCTCGCAGTCGGCTGCAGCCCCTGTGTTGACAGCAGGCTGTGAGCATGGACATTTTAGGTCATGGAAAAGCTTGGCTCTTGTCATGGAAATTCATGGAAAAATCAGAGAGCTTGACATTTTCTCTGTGCGTGCGTGTGTGTTTGAGTGTGTGTGCTCAGTGAGCTGTGTGAAGACACCAGCGGGATTTACTCTTTCTGATGTAATAATTACTTCCTGTTTGGCTGTTGAGGAAGAGACTTTCCTCTCTCAGCACATGTACTGTACATGATTGTGTCTTTGAATATGAATGTGTCATCTGGGATGTCGCCTCCGGTTTTAAAAGGGGTGTGTGCTTCAACTATGTGCAATATTGTGGTTAATTGTTTGACTAGGTTGCCTATTCGTTCTGCAGTATCTGTGGCTCTCTTACTCACATGATCTGCAAGTCCAGAAGCTGACTTCCTCCTACTCTGGGTTGATAAGATATCTATCATATGACCAAGTGACCTATAAAGTTGGTTTTCCAGTGTGTTGCCTTTCGTGGGGATTCACTTGAGGAGTTGCAGTCTTTTTAATGCTCAAATTCAGCAGTGCTTCTAAAACAATACACTCTCTGTACCAGTCTTTATTGAATGAAAGTACATGTCACATTTTTTTGTACAGCATTTATAGATCTGTGGCACAGCCGCTGTAAACAGTGGACCATGCTCAATTGATTCCCTCAATAGTTCCCATTATAGGAGTCGAACACTTTGAAGCTTTATCTTTTTAAAGCTATACTGGGCACATTGGCGGCTACACATGACTGATGTGTAAAAATTTTCACTGTACACTCATAAATTGAATGACAGAATGAGACATTAGTGAATTTCACACAGCATGCCTGCTTTTATGAGTTCAGCCTGTGTTATTTCAAAGCATAGCAAAGGGATAGGAGAGGCATCTTAATGTAGCTGTGGGCCCAGGTTTCCCTAGACAGAGAGTGCAGTTGTTCGGGAGCTAGTTTGCATTTTGCTCTCATGTTTTGATTTGTATCTTCTTAGGGGGAGAAGTGTCTGTAGCTGACATTAAAATTTAATCTCAGCAGAAGGAGTGAATCTTTTCTGAACTATTCTCTGTTGCATTCCTGCGCTGTCTTGTAGGCTGATAAGGTGGATGTGTTTTAACAGAAAAATCACTCCTAGCACAGTTTTAAATTAAAAAAGCAGCATCATGAAAACCCATATGATATTGGAGTGTTTTTGACATTGATGATATTGGTTGTTTGATACCTATCCTTACATAGGCAATCCAGTTGTAACTATTTCCACTTTTACACCAAGCAATTTGTTTGCCTTTTTTTTCCCTCCAGGACCAGCTGTGATCAAATCAGTGACACCTTTACGTTAGCAGAAACCCGGTATGCATATTTCACCTCAAAGTTATCTGGTGTCACAGTGTTTTCTCATATTTTCAGCCTCAGCAGTCTGTCATTACAAAAACACTATGAACATAAGTCAGAGTCCAGGCCAAACAAATGTTGATTTACTGCTAAATTACACAGGTAATTGCTAAGTTACATAGTGGTTAGGACCAGGCACCAGAAATGCAGTGCATGTCCTGCATCGCTGGGCCTATGCAAATGGGGTGACCCATTTCCACCTCTGCTGATCAGAGCCGAAGCCGATAATGACCTGCGGGGTTCAGAACCTGGGACAGAAATGCAGGTTAACCCGTTTACGCTTAACTCAGTCTCCGGACAGGACTGGGATTTTAGGTCAGTGTGAAAGTTGCATGATTATAAAAGAAAGTAATACCAGCCATACCGGCTCGCTTCCTGTTACAGTAGGTTAAATGATCTCATTAGGGGCACACTCACCTTGTCAAGCCATGAGGCCTCAGGTGAGGTCTTCTGTTTGAATAGCACACATTCCACTGGCCAAATCACACACGGCTAAGTACTGCAGCTGATTTGTCACCCTGTGTATTACCTGTGTTTTTGTTTTGTTTGTTTGTTTCCATCATGCCAATTTCAGCATACACCCCCTCAGTTGTCTGTTTATATGATGGCAGCTCATTACTCATGTAGAGAAGATGTAAATAGACCTAAGTAAAGTTTTGTAAGAGGACACAGTCAGCAGTGGTGTATTGCTACGTGTGTGTGTGTGTGTGTGTGTGTGTGTGTGTGTTTGCGCTTTCGCCTTGTAAGGGTAGTTGTTCTATGTCTCTATCTCTCTCCCGCTTACACACACAAACACACACACACACACACACACACACACACACACACACACACACAGAGCTGCTGCTTTGATCCGTCCAGCAGTAAGACATTCCTGTGCTGTGGTGAGTAGGAGCAGCAGACCAATTGAGGGAGGGCGGTGTTTATGAATTGGGTGTATTGTCCTGTGAAGGTGGTGGGGTGGCGAGCCCAAGAGACCTGAGCCCACTGAGACCCTCTCCTCAGGGGCCTCAGAGGCCCTAAGAAGGGTGCTGATATGGCTGTAAGGACAGGGGGCCTCTACATGGGGCTTTTTATAAAAGGGAAATTGATATTGTGTTGAAAGCATACCTGTAGTGTTCCCTCCCTCCACCCGGGACACTGATTTGATTTTTAAATATTCCTGCCAGTTTCACTCTCTCTTTTCTTGCCCTCTCTTTCTCTCCTCCTCCCTCCCTCTCTGTCAGGACATGTCTGGCCATCCTGGCAATTAGTTATCCACTGTGATTGATTTCCACCAGATACTGGGCCTCAGTTGTGGCCCCTGTCCTTTGTCATCTTTCCCATTCCTTCATTCCAGGAGACGACCCCTGGGCTTTTCTGTATGCCTCCTGTATCCATTTCTCCTTCACCTTCTTCATTTATCCCTAACCTCCTGCAGCCAGGGACTCTTCCTCTTTTCTTTTCTAAAGAAAGATTCACTCAGGTGGTATCCTTTCTTCCTCAGATTTTTGTGGAAAAAACATTTTTACATCAACAGACCTGCAGGAGGACATTTACAGAGCCGTGGGTCCTGTCACTTTAAATACACCTAGTGCAGTGTGAACAGTATATAGCACAGGTAAAGGGCAGTATATTGATTATGCCAATATTGTGATCAGAGATGGTGTCAAGGATTTTGGATATTGTAATACCATGTCATGACGTAAGTGGTGTTCATTGGTTTTAAAGGCTACATTAAAGTGATGCAGTTTTCTTAAGTTATTAGACATTTTGTGTGTTCTGTTATTTGTTATTTCTACCTGCTTGGTGATCATACCTTGATCACCCCCATCCCTTTAATATCAATTATAGGGATGGCCATTGCACAATTTTTGACAATTTTAATCAATCACACATCACACAGCACAGCAGCGTTTTTCCATATTGTATGACAATGTCACAACATATCCTGTATTTGTTGGTTGCAGCTCTTCAGTAGAGCTACATCACACTTTTACTGAGTGAAATAAGCCAAGATGCCATTGTTTTATGGCTGCATTATTACATAATATAAAAATATGTAGATGTCTCGTGCATCATTTTAAGCACATTTCCCCGCAATGAAGCAAATGGTTCTTATGCACGCCTTAACCTCTTAGGACCTGGCGTACACATGCGTGGACATCACATTTTGGGTTATATTACCGTAGTAGTTAATTCTGCTTACCTGGGGCCGTCTGGCCACGTATGTGGACCCTTACACTACCTACCGCTACTTGTTTTATATTTTGTTACAAGTATATGATGCCTTACTGTAGCTGTGACTGTCCAAAGGGGGCAAAAATGTTGTTACTTCATTTTGTTTTTTGCACTGTGATATTCAAAACATGTTCAAAAATATGTTTGTATCTGTTATCAATACAAGATGAAGCAGTCAGGACAAAAACTACAATGTTCAGGGTGGAAATAAAGACTTTTGCACTCTATTACACAAAGGCAACTTTAGTGTGTTTTAAGGAAATTGAGAACCAGTGTCCACATATTTGGACATCATTTTTCTCTAAAACTACACCATGTAAAAAGACGATGCTTAGTTTTTATACTTATCAGGGTCCAATAAGCCAAAATAGAATCAGATGCATATCAAATAAGAGCTCGGGTCTTAAGAGGTTAATGATGAGCGCTGGGAGAATGGCAGAATTTGCGAGTAACGGTTACACTCCTGTACACCATCTGCACTATACTATACTAACATTACATGGACATATAGCAGGGTTTTGAATTTAGATGTGGTGAAGCTGGAGATGCTGTGTCTGTCGTGTTAGTTAACCAGGCTGCCGCTGTGATGTTGTTGTTGCCGTGGTTTGTGCCTTGTGTAACAGGAAATGGGTTCTGTGTAGCAACTTGCACCTCATAGTATTTGCCATAAGTGAATTTGGTGTGTTTTTTCTGTCAAGACTAAATTCATTCAAAGGACTTAATATTGATTCAGGCTGACATTAACACGTTCTATTCATTTCTTCTGATCGATTAACTCGAATCGGCATAATTTAATATTGAATCATCGGTATAATGAATGAGTCAGTACATCCCTAACTGATATTTGATTTGTCCATATGGGCATGGCCTTACTAGCTTCATCTTTTCATTTCGACCTCAATCTCTCATTCTTATGTAGTCTCACTCCACTTCACGTTCTCCTCACCATCTTCTCAGTCACCTTCTTGCCCTGTATTACTAGTATTTCCAGAAAGTCTGGATAGTATGGAAATTGTATTTGTTCATTTCCCAATGTTTCAGACATTTGGGAGTTGCACAAAAAGGGCCCAAAATGGGGAAAGACATATTTTTATTTTTATGAAGAATAATCTCAAGGCTGTACAGTTTAGTTTCCAAGTTGCTCATAAGTGTGCATGCTCAACAACTGGACCGAATTTGAAAATTCAGTCAATAAATTAAGGTCTGACTACATATTTTTAAGTGAAATGGAGGATGTGTAGTAACTCAGTGTTGTGTGCCATTGCCCTGGCTCTCCTCCTCTTCTGCTGCCATCTATTATCTCATCCTCTCACCTCTTCACCCCCCTCAACCCCTCACCTTCCCCTCTCACCTCCCCTTGGGGTACATTCTTGTTTTTATGCCCCTGCTCTCCAAGCCGGCGGCTGCACACACACAACATACACTCCACACACCCCAAACAAAGAAACTGACGACCCCTGGGGCTGGTGATCATAACCTTTGACCTTTTGTTCAGTTCATGCTGCTTCACACAGCGGCTTGTTGAGTGACAGTGGTTGTTTAAGCACACACACACATACCCACACATATACACACATACACATTTAACGCTATTCTACCTTCAGTTTACAGTCTTAGACTTGAGTCATAGTGTGTGGAAGCAGACTTGAATGTGTTTTTCTTTTTTGACCCAGTCCTTGAGGTGTTCAGTAATGAAATTGACTGACAACTCAATGAGCCGGTTATTTAGCGGGTCATAGGAAGGGCACGTAGCGCAAAGTAGTTCAGACTGAACTGGTAGCTTCTCCCATCTCTAATACACCAGGAGTGGGCCAAAATAGTGGACTAATGTATCTATAAACAATTATTCAACTAAGCTTGTTGAATTTTTTTGGGCTCATTCATCTTTTTTTTCCTAATACATCAAATTTTGTAAAGATCAGGGAAATCTGTCTAAATAATGATCTGTTAATATATCATCATTGAATGAAACTGATGTTGGCTGGAGGTCTGTGTTTCACATGAACCCAAAGCAGAAAAACCTCCTACATTTCTTCTTGCCCTTTTTCTTAACTGAGGAAATAATTTATTAAGCATTGATTATAAAAATAGCATTGAAAATCATTCATAAGCCTACTGACACTAAGGTCTGTTTTAAATGTAGGCCCTTCGTGAGGCCGAACAGTCCACTAATCAATAACTAATCAAAGAGCCAGCCGGGTCCTTTGCTGTCCAACCATTTGGAAAGCACAAGACTTTTCAGAAATATCAGAATATCAGAAGATCAGAAATATCAGAAATAGCAAAGTAGCACATCTCTCTAATGCTGCATGTCCAGGATGAACCGGTGCAGAGTTTAAGTCGTGAACTAGCAACTTATGTCTCAAGCCTGTTTTTGTATGCTGCAGCTTTTCTTCATGTACGAGAACGATTCCCCCAGGACTAAAGTTCTGGACTGACAGTATGTAACTGTGGCAGGGTAAGGGGTTATAAATCGATTGTCCTTACATAAAGTGCCATCAGCAGCAGTGTGTCCATCGCATCTTAGCTGAGCATCTTAATAGTGTCTATTGGAGAATTTCACTTTAGTTTTTGTGGCTGAATGTGCAACACCCTCTGATACAGAATTACACAATAAACACCTGGGGGGGATCTATTCAGATGAGTTTTTTAATGAAGGCGACCAAAAATTCAAGACATTCCTGAACTATGAGTATTGTCCCAAATCCTGTTTTCCTGTTTGTCCCGAAAATTAGACTAAACCCTAGTTTTAATTAGTTACAGCCTAGTAAAACATTAAATACTAGGCTAACCGTTGTGAAACATTTTGGTGTTGTCCACCGATGAGCACTGTTTTGTCCGTAGCCTACATGAATTATGTCTGTTGAAAATAGCAGAAGTTGCAGTTGCGAGAACAGGGAGCAACCACAGAAAAGGAGTGATGGGACATGTGCGTCACACAGACGGATGGGACAGGCACCACACTGATAAAATGAATAAAATAAAATTCATTTTATGTAACAGATAATGAGTTATACACTATGATGTACTACACAGTTGTTTTGTTTCTTTTTCCTAATGACAGACAGTTGACTTCATGTTCATAAACAAAAATAACTAATTTTAGTTTTGACTTTCTTGTGTTTTACTGTTACCGTTACTTTTTGTTAACTCTGAATGTAATTTACTGGAGGCCATGTCCTCTATGGCCACCTGACCATGCCCACCCCCAACTCCCCTGTCCCAAGTTTCACCCATTCTCATCCGGTCGCAGTGTTTATAATCTATACGTGGCTTGTGCGTTGAAACAGGTGTGTGTAGCAGCGAAGCTGGGAGGAGTGGCAACCTCGTGCACATAAGAGGAAATGCAGTAAAGATGCTAAGACGATTATAACAATAATAATGACGACATTATTTTTATTTCCTTCAAAACTGTGAAACTGTGATGGTTGAAATTAAGCTGTAGCAGCCCACTACAGTTAAACAGTTTAATGGGAAACCCTGGTATGTCTTACAGGCATATGGAAATAAGTGGGTTCCTTACTTTTTATTGGCTTCTGATGCTTCACATCGGCCTGTGGTCTGCAGGGGCCTCATTTAAAGATGTTTCCTGCTCACAAAGTTGGTCCTTGCAACCAAATCCAAGCTAAAGTTGTGATTTATGAAACATTCATGTCAGTGTGTGTGATTCTCTCCAATTTTCTGTGATGCATCACAAGCTTATATTCCTCACCCAAGAATCAGATACAAAAATAACACTTGAAATAATTCCTTTTCTTTCGTATTCTCTCAAATGATCACTCGATGGAATCTGGGACAAAGTCAAAAACATATTTAAGTAAGTGAAGTCCAAGACTTTGTATGGGCTACTCTGATCCATTACAGGAGCCAGCCATTGAAAAGGCACATCAAAGCAGCTGACCCTTTGCCTGACACACAATGAGGCCTTATTAGAGAGCTGTGTTAGAGAGAATAAAGGAGGAGTAGAGAGGGAGTCAAGTGGGGAGAGAATGTGAAATATTTGTACAGTTGGACTCAGAGGCTTGGGGGACATCATAAATGAACAAACGTGTGTGCACACGTGCAAATGGAAAAGGGTTTGTATTCTTGTTCAAATCATCACATTGTGGCTGGGGTACCAGATGCTGTCAAGAGACATTTCAGAGACCTTTAATTCTTACATCACACACCTTTTGACATTTTGTTCACATACGTGCATACCCTCCTTGGCTGCGTTTTGTTCCTATTTGAATGTTGTCTGTAATTTCTGTTGTGCCCCGGCACAGTGATCATTATGCTTTTAAGCCATAAGCCCTGCAGCTACAAATACTAGGATGTCAGTGCCAGAGTGAATTTGACTAGTTGGTGTCCTGAAATTAACGTTTGCAAATGGACTTTCAAGCTGTTTGCACCAATGTTAACCATGTTCCTTCCTGCCATTATAACACTGACTGTTCTATTATGATGCCCAGTTTTGGATACACCTGTTCACTCTGTCTGTCTGTCTGTCTCATTTTTGTTTCCGCAGACGAGCATGATGCAGTACAGAAGAAAACATTTACCAAATGGATAAATGCACAGTTCTCCAAGGTAATGTGAAACATTGTGGAGTTGTTCTTCAGCTGAATGCCAAACTTTTATTGGACTAATTAAGGCACACTACAAAAGTGACTCATATTCTCGAAGCTCTAAAAGCCGAGTTAATGGTTTTGAAACTTGTACCTTTATATTGAAATGAGTTGGGACATGGTGAGGAGTGGCTGAAGTGATGAGACTAAACGCAAAGTGCAGTTTGTTTGAGTCCCAACAGAGGATTTTGTTAGTCTATTTTTGATTTAAAAGCCTTCTCCAGAGACCTTGATTGTTGTGCTTGAAAAGTCTCTTCCCAGGCTAAAGAGGCTAAAATGCTGAGAAAGGAAGGCCTGCAGCCAGCTAGCCTCACTGTTAGTGGGAGAGTAGACTAAATTGACTTTCAAATAGTTTCCTGTCATTGTATAAATGTTGTGGCACTCATTTTATTTGGAACACCGTAACTGTCTCTCATCTTAATATATACTAAAACAAAGCATGGATAGTTGTTCGAAATAGTGATTGATTCAAATCCACACTGCAGTCGGATTTGATTACAGCAAAGTGCTATGTGCTAGACACGTCATTTTGCTTTGAAGTATTTCTTAGTCCATTCCTTTGGCTAGCAACAGCTTCCATCAGAGAGCGAGTAGCTTTATGTGTGCGGTCGTATTTCATCTGTCTTTCATTACTCCCATAAACAAACCATCAACAGAATTATGTTAAATATGTTCAGTTGATTTTGCCAGTAGGTCTTGAATATGTGTACTTCTCAGATTGGGCAACTTGCACCCAGTTTCTGTTCCTCCCACTCTTCATCTTCATTCCTCTCCATTTGATAGCTCCAGATTATTCAGTGGTTATTGGTGTGATATGAAAATGGTGTTAAGACATGCCAAATTTGCTCTTCCTCCTGTTTATTATATTTTACACTCTGATTCCTGCCAGCATTCCTGCTAAAAGAAGTCACATCGTTTTTCATGCCTCAGTTTTGCATTTGGCTGTTTTAAGTTCCCATATCAGTCCTCATTTTATTTAATTATATGAAGCTTTTCTTTTATCTTCTTTAGAGACTTCAATCCACTCTGACATAAATCCTCGATCCTGCGAGACTTAATTAGAGTGATGATTGATTTAAAAAAAAAAAAAAAGAACTCCAATCTTGTGTAAATTAAAAAATTTCCTGTGGCATTTTCGTTGATTATGGTGTTGATTGATTGTTAATATCCAAACTCTGATACCCTGACATATAGATATCCTGATTTCCTGTGGCTTGTTAGTTGATTGCAGTGTGGATTGACTGATATAACAACATTTATCTCGATGACTGTTGCTGTGAGGTGCTGTAGTTGTACTGTGCAGCCTTGATTTTGGCTGTAAGCTACAACTTGCCACAACCACATAACCCGCTGGTTGTTTTGTTTTATCCAATCAGACAGGGAAGACGCCCATCAAAGACATGTTTTCTGACCTGAGGGATGGCAGGAAACTACTAGACCTGCTGGAGGGACTCACTGGCACTGTCCTGGTAAGTGTCTGTGTGTGTGCACTGATGACTTTAGGCTCTCTATCTATATCATTTTGAAAGAAAATAAAACAATTTACACTTTTTTGTTTTTGCTACATTTTTCTTGTCAAAATACATGCGTTTGTGTGTGCTTACACGTGATTATATGCACATGTTTTTGTGTAATTACCTTTTCGGTTAGGTTTTTTTTTTTTTTTTTTTTTTAACCACTCTCACCTCTCGCTCACCCTTTCCCTCTCTTCACAAGTGTATCTGCTTTCTAGCACCTGCAGCTTTACCAAGTGCCAACTGTCTCAAAATACCCAGCGCTAGACACACATACACATGTGCGCGCACACACACACACACTCACTCGCTCTGATACCAGAATACTAATTCTGTAATTGGGTGCTAACGACTGCTTGAGGTATGTGAAGGCAAGAAGAATTTTCATTCGGCAGGCATTCATCCTGCCATTCTTTCTGTAAGTTGCCCTTTGGAGATTGGTGATAGCATAATTGGTGTGATGAATATATGGTGAGGAACAGTGTGCTGAGTGACAGTCCAGACAAAACAGTCAGTTTGCAGGCCCAGCAAAGCCTTCCGGCATAATTTTTTCCTTTGAGCTGAGCCTAAGTTGACTCCTCAAGTGTTTGAGGAGGCAACTTAAGAGTTTTATTGTTTCCATTTTTCACCCACTCATTTTTTCAAAATCCAGAAAACGGTCAGTCAGTCTCAGAGGCTTTCATAAACTGATTTTCATGAAACTGGATTTCATGAACAAAATCATGAAAAACAGTCAAAAGTGTTCAGTGACAACATGCTTGGATCACAGCAGCAGCTGTTTGATTAATTAGTGAGCAGTGCACACGCTGTCAGCTGATTAGTGTGGTACTTCTTGTTCCCCAGACCAAAGAGCGAGGGTCCACCAGAGTGCACGCCCTCAACAACGTCAACAAAGTACTTCAAGTCCTGCATCAGAACAATGTGAGTACATAATCATTCATCTCTCATTTTTGTTTTCACCTGGTCGTTGTGCTATCATCATATCAGATGGTGTTTGGTGGACCAGTGGTTTTGAACCATGCACCATTGAGAGCCCAAGAGTCTGCAGGTTTTTGTTTCAGCTAAACACCACAGGTGCTGATTTCACTGATTATTGTCCTTTTTCCACCAAAAATTTCCTGGGTCTTATTCTTGGAAAAGAGTTCTAGGGGCAAAGCAAGCACGCTAAGCTGTGTGTTTTGTGTTTTCATTGCACAGCGAGACCATACCAGACCAAGACCATACCAGTGATTTTGCACTACATCCCTTGCTACCTTGCATGCTGCCTTTTATCCAGCCATTGGTTTCTGTTTATTGCACCACAGTATGAAAATGGACTTTCAGAGACTTGCCTTAAAATCAGCAGCATTGTTGTCTTTAGTTGACTTGAAACTGGGTGGAGTGAAACGGTCATCACTGATATGAATGCTCAGGAATTTAATGCTGCTGAGCCTCTCCACCTCAGACTCACAGTCTGTCAGAGGTTGATGAGATGTCCTCATCTTCCTCATGTCCATGATCATCTCCGTGGTCTTATCTGTGTTGAGAGAGAGGTTGTTGCTGTCATGCCATGTCACCAGACTCACCTCCTCTCTCCTGTGATCAGACCAAGGACCAATGTGGTGTTGTCAGCAAATTTCAGGGTAGCGTTGTCCTTGTGTGAGGCAACACAGTTGTCAGTGAATAGTGTGTAGAGCATGGAGCTGAGTACACATCCTTGTGGGGTGCCAGCATTCATCATCACACTGCTTGAGGTTAGGTTTCCAATTCTGAGAGGGTGGGGTTTGGGCGCAGGTTGTACAGTTTGTGGGGCAGGGGTGCTGTATTAAAGGGTGAGTTGTAATTGATGAAGAGCATTCTGATGCAAGCGTCTTTGTTTTCAAGCTGGGAGGCGGCTATGTGCAGAGCTGCAGAGACAGTGTCCTAGATCTGTTGGGGCGGTACTCATGCTGCAGGGGGTCCAGTGAATCAGGTGTATTAGTCTGGATGTGGGCCAGAACCACTCTCTAAAAGCGCTTCATTATTATTTGAGTGAGTGCAGCTGGCCTTTAGTCATTCAGACAAATGACTGGGTTCCTTTTAGGGACGAGGATGATGGTGGTTTTAAAGCAGGTTGGGACTGTGGCTTGTCCAAGGGACAGGTTAAAAATGGAGGTTAAAACAGGGTCTGCCCTCAGAGGGGTTAATTCTCCTTAAGGCTTTGTATACATCAGCTGATGAGACAGTGGAGGTTCTTGCGTGTTGAGTGTATGAGAGCCTCCTCTTCGTTTCACCGGTGGAGCTATCTTAAGCGATCTCGAAAATTTAAACATGGAGGATGATAAAACCATTGCTATGTTCTTGATTATTTACTACTGTCCTACTGTAATGTTACATGTGGTTTTGGAGAAGAGACGTGTGAGAAAAGAGGTTGAAAATGAGATCGAAGATGTTAGAAAAGCAAAATCTGAGAAGAGGAAAGTGCTTTCAGTTAGAGTAATGGAGGTTGGCTGCAACATAGGGTGCAGCCATGAGTGGAGATGAGTGGGGTGTTTTCCCCTCTGTTACTAGTCAAATGGTGTAGAATGATTGTGTAATAATTTGGAGCTTGAGGACTCTTTCCCCAATTGCAGGGACTGGGTTTAGGCCCATAAGCTACAAACAAGGTTTAGGGTTCCTGGGTCCTCAAAGGGGGTCCTGTGTTCTGGGGACTGGTCCTGCTGTTGAAAGGAAGTATAATGCACCTTCTCCCAGAGAGAGTGAAGTATTCACTGAACTGTAATGGTTTACTGAAATGACAACCAGCATACTTTTTGGCTTCAGTGGAAGATGATTGGAAAACACTGCCTTACACAGCGTTGTATGCATGCATTTTTAGTGTGTGTGGCCACGGTAAAAGTCAAATCCCTCACCCAGCTCAGTCCTATTGAACTATACAGAGAATTTCTTCTGAATATGCTGTTCTGAATTTGTCGATATTGTGTTATGCATGTTTCTTTGGCAGTCTGCCTTTCTCTCTCCTTTTTCTTCTGTGTGTTGTCTTGACCTTAATGATGGGAGATAATGGAAAGGCTTGCATATGGGAAACAGCAGGGACCAGAATTTGCATCAAAGACCTGCTGGTTTTCCTCCAAAGAAAGCTACCCACCCGAGCGTCTCATTTTTGCCATTTTTTTTTGCCTTGAAAATCCCTCAAAGTTTGTGGATTTGAGAAAAATAAGATTTAGCCTGAAAGCCTTAAAAATATGGATGGCCTTTTAAAGAAAATATAGCACCAAAATTCATCAATAGGCTTCAGCTTTCTGGATTTCTCTCTTCCCTAGCATCAGCATATCCCATCTTGAGGAAAACCTTATGATGCATATTTAATTTAGTAGAAGTATTAAAAAGGAGTAACTCCACTGTGATTAGATGACTAGACAGGATAAGGAGTAAAAAAATGAAAATGATGTGTTGACGTGTATGATGTGTACAACCAAGCCCTAGTCCACACTAAACCGGGTAAATCCGAAAATGGCTTTTTGTCCTTCCATCCACACTATGCCACAGTAGTGTTTTCACACTGTTTTAGCCCAACATCCACACTGAGATGCCTGAAAACACACAACCTATTGCACATGCGACATGTGGCTTGTGCGACTTAATATGGAAGCATTCGCTAGATCACATGGAGATCTTATGCCATTGTTCTCAGAAAGCTGCGTTTTCTCCATCCACGCAAAAATAGCAGACTGACGTTTTCTGATTTGCATTTTGCTGATTTACTATGGATGGAAAGCTAAAAACGGAGAAAAAAAGATGCGTTTTCAAATATACCCGGCTTAGTTTAGAGGTTGTGGATGGGAATTTGCACAAAATTTGGTCATGGAATGTGTACGTTCGTATGAGAGAATAAGTTGGAGGAAGAGAGAGAGGTGATGGTGAGCAGGATGAGGCTAATTAGGACCGGGGATGGATCAGAGGCCAGTTCTGTGATAGATTCTGTGAGAGTGGTCACTTTTTAGTCGGACCAGACACTTGACCTCATGTTCCACTCTGCCCCTTGATCCTCTTCATGATATTTATATGTAACCACTCCACACTTGGCTTCACCTCACATGATAAGTGTCTGACACACACACACACACACTCACAAGCCTGCAGACACATTATGAGTAGCACTGGGTGGATGTAATTAGGCTGGTATAATCCACTGTGTGTTAAGTATGTGTGGTTGAAGAGTGTTCAGCTGGAAAAGTGCGGACACATGGCTGTGGGGTGCAGCAGGCTCATTAAGGTCTGAAGCAAAGTCTATTATTTAGCCTGCAGCAAGCAAACTGGAATGCTACTTGGTGATCAAAGTTGTTCCTCAGTATGTGCAGCGTCCATAAGTAATACCATGTTAAGTTTGAGATATTAGTGTAATTACTGAAAACAAACAAGCCCAGGGAGGTATACTCGTATTGTTTTTGTGATGAGACTAGACATTTTCTGGGATGTCAGATGTCTTTTAAATTGTTTCCCGGCTTTAAAAGCTGCATTACATAAAGACATTTGATTTTCTGAACTTATTAGACTACTGTAGCTGTTGGGTTATTTGCCTCTTCCTATGATATCCACATTGATTGAATGATTGATCATCTAAAAATCCTTCAATTAAATATCTAAGGAAAGCACCCATAGTCATCCCCGGAGGAGGGATGACTACTGCTAAACCAATGCCAAAACGACTTTTGATTCAGTGAGGTTGGACTTTTATTTTTAGTTATAAATAGATTTGGATTCAGTAAGGATTTCATACGCTCAGTACAGTCTCATAGCCATACAAAGTGGTTGTATACAGTGTTTTCCAGTCAGCCCTATCCCTTTCAGCCTCTTCATTGAACTACTAGTACAAGCAATCAGGCAAGAAGCAACCTTAGAGTGTATGTATATAATATTTCATTAAAACACAGACATATTTAACTGATATTTTGACTCTACCCAGGGTAAAATATTTAGGACTTAAGCTTTAAAGAGAGAACGGGGGCTTTGTCCTTCCCTGTCTAAGGGATCATTACCTGTCAGTTCAGGTGAGACCTTTAGTAAACTGGTGTAATCCCACTTATGCTGCTATGTGGACGAGAATTGAAATACCTTTAATAGACACACCAATACGGTCACTATTTGGCTTCCCTGAAGAGTAAGAAGAGCTGGCATCGAACACAAACCCATGGTTTAATCTCTTACTTAAATTGTGTGAGGAGGTAGTTCTTTTCAGATACAAAGAGAGATTAGGTTGCTCAGTTGGCCAGCATATGACCGAGATTTCATCCCAGCATCCCAAGGCTCTAGATATAGTCAGTGGTCTCAACATGGAATTACCACCCTGTGTAGAACTGTTTAAAATTGGGAAATGGATAGCTTTCAGAATGTATGCCAGATATAGGCGTTGGACAGGATGGATTTCTATAGATACTTACAGTCCACAGCTATTTTTGGAAAGTGATGAAAGGCTCAAATCCAAAAGAACCATTAACAGTTTATCAAAATATTTGCATGCCTATAATTCATGAAGTAATCTAATCCCTGAACAAACACTCAACAGATTATATAAAACAAAGATGGGAGAAGGAAATGGAAACAGAAGTAACACAAGAGATGTAGACTGATACTTTGGGAAACCCAGCTGTCCTCAACAAACTCTGTATCCTGAAAAGACTTTAGCTTGAAGAGCCTGACTTGTTTCTTGCAGGCAACTTTTCGGGGACAGAAAGTACCGTGAGGAGATACTGCGATGTAAAAACCTCCAGGCATGCTTGCTTGTGGTCAGGAAATTGCTTAGTTATGTTCAATTCTGTTGCTTGAATTCTGGAGGAACAATTTGTGTTGGCAGAGCCGAAAAATTGATTACAGAAATAAATCACAATTTGTTATTGCTTACTACTGTTACTTGATAAATGGCATTGTTTGTATTGTCTGTTGAATAAAAGCAATATCACACTGTGATATTGTGCTGTTATGCTGTTCTACTATATATCAGCACGGCTGTGACTGTTTTCAGCACTTGGCCTGTGTGCTTACGACTGAATCTGCTGTTATGAAGTATCATACATATATCAATATCAATATCATCAACACAGTATCGTACCAAGGAATTAGCACTTTGTAGGTGTGCTTCTAACTTACTTTTCTCTTGAGGTTTGTTCGTCAGTTTCTCGCCTATGTTTATTAAGATTTTTAAACATTTCTTTCTTTCTTTCTTTCTTTCTTTCTTTCTTTCTCTCTCTCTCTCTCTCTCTCTCTCTCTCTCTCTCTCTCTCTCTCATTCTCTCTCTGCCACCCTCTTTCAGGTGGATTTGGTAAACATAGGAGGGACAGATATTGTGGATGGGAACCACAAGCTGACCTTGGGCCTCATCTGGAGTATTATCCTTCACTGGCAGGTGAGCACACATAATCACACGCTCTTCCATTCTTACCTTCATAAACACACACACACACACACACACACACACACACACACAAACACACAAACACGTCTTTTATGAACACACATAGAACAGAGAGATGTGCATGTTATACATGCTCTAATTATCTCTGGGTGTTGAAAGAGCAGACCTGTGGAAGGTTTGTTTCAAAAGATTTATCTTAATCTGTGAGTTTACACTGAATACAATTACTTGTTTGTTTACATTTAAGACATTAAGCTACTGCTGATTTAGCATGTTCATCAGTGCATCAGTAGAATAAGCTTCACTTCCTGCATCAAAACAAAAATTTGGTTGCTTTTAACAAAAACACACACATTGGAAACAATGCAACCTGGAAACACATTTTCTCTCATTTATTTATACATATCTGTGTGTGTGTGTGTGTGTGTGTGTGTGTGTGCATGTGTGGACATGTCCGTGTACAGGTGAAAGACATCATGAAGGACATCATGTCCAACCTGCAGCAGACCAACAGTGAGAAGATCCTGCTGAGCTGGGTGCGCCAGTGCAGCCGCTCATACCCTGAAGTCAACGTGCTCAACTTCACCACCAGCTGGGCCGACGGCCTGGCCTTCAATGCCATCCTGCACTGTTTCAGGTGGGGTGGCGGATGGGGTTAGGGTGCAGGCTGGGGAGGTTTGGGGGTGATGGCGAAGGGAAAATGCTCAGGGCAAAAAACGTTGTTTTCACCCACCTTGGTAAAGTGCTTTCTGTTTTCTGTATGATTGTGTATCTCTGAATGTTTATGTTTGTGTGTGAATGTGTGTAATCAGTATTCTTACACAAGTCTGGAAAGCCTGACAAGGTGAATTAATAAATTCCAGGGCACTAGAAGTTTGTAGTATTGCACAAAATGTCTGTAAGTTCTTTGGTCCCAGTTTATATAAAGTGTGAAAACACATTTTTGTAATTACAGCCACACACTCATTTTATAGTTGCATATTTGACATATCTGCTGCTCGGTGTTTGTCCTGCTGAAGATGAACCATAGCCTGCAAATGCAGTCAAGAAACTAAGGTCTGGAATTTAGAAATGAACGACATGCAGGAACCATGGTGTGCGTGCGTGTGTGCGTGCGTGTGCGTGTGTGTGTTAGGGAGATACCCAGGCTGTGTCGCTGTTGGAAGGTCAGGTTGGCAGGTCAGCGCCTGCTGGGTATGTGTGTACACAGCCGGACTCGTTCTGTTTACACCTGTCATGTCACTGTTTGCGCATACACACACACACACACACACATACATACACAGACGTACACACATGGTGTGTGTGTGTGTGTGTGTGTGTGTGTGAGTGTCGATGTGTTCCCCCTTTCTGCAACCCCATGTTCTTAGCAATGAAACACGCGCACACGCGCACACACACACACACACACACACACACACACACACACACACACACACACACACACACAAACAGGCTTGTGGGCTCTGAGAGAGGCCAGTGTTGGTTTAGACCTGGGTTAGGGTTTAGGTGGATCAGTGAACACACACATTCCTCACTCATCGGCCTCAACACAAGCCGCCCTCTACCAGTCAGGGAAGAGTCATGTTTGCACTCAAAAGCATAACATATGAATCATGTGATTAGGTAATTATAATCTCATATTAAGAAATAAGTGTCAATAGTCAGAACCCTTAATTTCCAAAATAATTATATCAGTGCTATAAAAGCCACCATTTTTACACAGCTGTGGTCTTGAAACATAAAGGCAAATTTGCTTGAATGAATTGAAAATGGCTCATTGCTTCATTGGTGTTTTTGTGTTAATCTGATCTGTTGCACTGTAGCAGTCCCAGTGCTTTGAGAAATGCATATCTGTAGGTGGATATGTTTTCAAACAAAATCAGAAACAGAGATATTTTCCCATTAACCCACAGTGCAGTCTCCCCATCCATCCATCTCTCCATCATCTATCCATCCATCCATCCACCCTGAAGAACACCTGCAAACTAGATCTATCTGCTTCTAATTTATACTCAGTGGGGGTAGATAGATAGTTTGTGGGTGTTCTTTGGCAGGAAATAGTTCCCAGGGAAATTGTTTGCTGAGGGGGGCTTTAGATTATGCTGGGTCTCTGTGTCATTGTCATTTTTTTTAAATGTCACCTCAATCTTCACCACTGTGTTGAAATAGCACTGATGCTGACTCTGTGCCGTTTCTCACATTGTCACTGCTGCTCTGTGTGTGTCTTCAGGCCGAATGCATTCAGCTGGCAGCAGGTCATCAGACTGAGCCCTGTGGAGAGACTGGACCATGCCTTCACTGTAGCCAAAGACGAGCTTGGTATTGAGCGACTTCTGGACCCTGAAGGTGCTGACACGGCCCACCATTTCACACACCTAACGGCACATATTTGGATTTATTTGGATTAGAATAGTTGTAGGAAGTGTTTGTTCCCACAGTGTAATATATAGTCAAAAAACAAGAAAAAATCTAATAAATTATATAAATCATTGCCTTTCATAACAGTACATAAAACCAAATATAGGTTGTGTTCAAAATGTCATGTTCATGTGCAAATACTTGGACACTTGGAGATTTCAAAGAAATGGTGTTTGTACATAATGCTTCCATAGCTCATGTGTCACCTGTAGATGCTGTGTGTGTGTGTGTGTGTGTGTGTGTGTTTTTTCTTTGCTTTAGTAGGCTAGGTTTAGACAGCCCTCTTTATAGTAGGCTGACATGACCCGTGTCAAAGCGAGGCTTAATGAGCATAACCTGCCTGCCTCTGTCCCCTCTCGCGTCCCCATCTAATCTCCACCCATCACCCGTTCCCGCTATCTTGCTCCCTCTCACTCCATCTCCCCTGCTGCTTTGTTTTTGTCAAAATGTAATTTTCACCTCTTTATTCCCCCACCTCTCCCCCCTGCTTATCATGCTTAATTTTTTATCTCCCATCCTCTCCTCCCTCCCTCTCCCCTCTGTCCGCTCTCGCTCTTTCTGGCTCTCTCTCTCTGTCTCTCAGATGTGGCGGTGCAGTTGCCAGATAAGAAGTCTATCATCATGTACGTGACGTCGTTATTCGCTGTCCTGCCCAAAGATGTCAGCATGGAGGCTATTAGAGAGGTGGAGACTCTGCCGCGCAAATACAAAGTGGATGCTGAGGGTGCAGGTGCAGGCCCTCCTGCTCAGGTAAACTCTGCAGCATAATAACTTCTAATATAATACAATTAGTGCATAATTTTATGATGCAAAAAGGTACAAGAGAGTTTGGAAATAGAAAGAGAAAGTTCTGGATAGATTTTATCCTGTGTTGATTGTAATACCTTACTGTTACTAATTTTTCAGTTTCAGTAATCACATCACAGTTACAGATGTAACAGATCTTACAGTTGTTTCTCATGTATTTGAACATTTTAACATTGGTGTAATGTCTGTTTAAACGTTCCCCTTCTCTGATCCTGCTGTCAAAGTCAGGTCATAAATAATCTTGATTACAAGTGGAGTGAACACGAATGAGCCAACAAAGTGCTAAACACTGCTACACGTACAGATGTCAGAGCTTCCTGCCCACACATGAACGCACCAGAGGACCTGCAGACTTTTCTAATTAGTGTGTGCATTTGCCTCAATTACCACGCAAAGTAACTGACAAAAGTAAATTGTCTACCTCCAGCAAGTTTCAAGTCTCTGCAAATTTACTTTTTGTGCTATAAGGAAATGAAAGGAAACAAATTACTGCCTGAAACGTAGCATTGAAATTAAAAAAACGAGTATTGAGTGCTTTGGAAAATTGTTGCTGGTGGTGTAAAATATACGCAGTGTAGTAAATGGGCAAACACACAAAGAAGAATCTACAAATAAGAAAAATTATCAAGGTTGTATTAAAAATATTTTCTGTTATTAGGTAGACCACCTTTCTTAATGTAGGCTGAGGTCAACAGTTTTATTACCCCAACAAATGCAATTAAATCTAGTCAAAAGGGATGTAACAAGTCATAGAACTAATTCCTTCTCTGATGTGATGAATGTTAATTTGTGTGTGTGATTAACAGTGTTATTTATTTATTTATTTATTTTGAAAAATAATGAGTGAATTTTTAAAATTTTAAAACTTTTTTTCATTAAAATCTAGGGATAAGTCTGTTTTTCAAAGAGGCCAAGGTGTGCTTTTTTTCTGTGCAAAGTTTAAAAAGCCATAGCTGTAAGGGCAATACAATTCACAGCAATAAAGACAATACAGTACAACTTCATTAATCCCCATAGGCCAATTATTTCAGCAGTGACATGCTCTCGACAGCCAGATATGTCTCTCCCATTGGCGGCCTGTATGAAATACTCGGCCCTGGTGTAAACAAGTCGTTACTTCTTCCTGTGAGCGGGCAGAAGATAGCTTTTTAAACAGCTGAGAAGCTGGAGTCCCAGACATCTCAGCTGAGAACAACTGCTTGAATTTGTGCTGTTGCATTTCTGATAGCATTCAGTTTGAAGGGCATAGTCCCCGTTATGAGGGAGCATAAAAAAATGCCGTAAAGTTTCTCATTGTGTGTTGCTGGCGAGAATGAGTCACTCCCATGCTGAAAAGGCCCTCTCCTTCATTCCCCCCCAGCTCTGCTCATGAAAAGCACAGCAGGCACAGGCAAATAGGGAGCAGTGCCATGACTCACCCCTCTGACATTAGCCAGCGGACCAAGCCGCGCGCTGCTGCAGAATCAGAGCTGTAAAATGCAGGGAGGACATGGGCGAGTGAATTGGTGTGAATGGGATGGGAATGCGTGCATAGGTAGCAGAAAGTTGTCAGTGATTATTTCAGCACCACAGTTGCCCAAGCAGGTGGCGGGTGCCTTGATGGAAAACTTAATTTATACTTCATTTATGTGACTGACATGCACATATTTATGTTGTCAGATTTTGACATCCGTGGGCATTTCAGCATGTCTTATTTGAACACCTTGATTAAATTCAACTTCACTCACCGCTGTTTTTTTTATGCTAACTTGAAACAGGCATTATTTGTGATCTGCAACTTTGCTTCATCTTGTTCACGTTTTTGATTTTTTTGAGTCCCGTGAGCCTTTCCTTTGATTATGAAAGTCTGTCTGTATGTGTCTATGTGCATATACATTAGATAAAACATTTCTTTAGGCCCTCCCCACCCACTGTGCTGTTTCTTTTAATCACACAGAGCCATGGGGCAGCTCATTTCAGAAGTTTTTCGTAACTAGAGATGTTTTCCAGGTGGAAGTCAGAATGTCCCTAAACCACCTCTTAAGTTTTTATTGCCCGTGGGCAAATGCTTCCCACGCCTTGGAAAGAGTGATGGAAAAGTCTTTTTAAATGGTGCCGTGATTGGTCCAGTGAGGGGTTTACTTTCCTGGCACACTTCCTCTCCCCATAGGAAGTGATGCGTAATACTGCTGGTAGCGAGAGGGAGTGGAAGAGAAATAAAGGCTGTCTTTGTTTTTGACAACTGCATATGCACCCAGTGGCCACATCATAACAGTGGTTAGGAGCTTTGTATGTAGATTGTAGAATCATGACTATTTTCAATATTGATGAGAACTTGAGAACTAGTTTTAGGGTTTATACGATTACTGTTTCAAGGTTTTTTTATGATTTTTAAAAAAAATATTTTTCAATATCAGTGGTTGGAAGTGCATTGGAGTAAGTGTGGCGATGCATTACATGCACCAGAATCACAGCACTAAACTGATGAATGCAGGGATTGAGCTGGGCACATCATCTGGTGATAATAAAGTGTTCTGTTGAGCCAGACCACAGCTATTTTACAGCCATTCAAGTCAATAAATATAGCAAGGCTGCACTTCTCTCTTTCTCTTTCTCTCTGTTCTCTTTTTCTCTCTGTCTTGCTCACTTACACACTGTCTTTATATTCTCTCATTGCTACTCTCTCTCTCCGTCTCTCTACCATTGCCATGTTTAGGCCTGCACTGTGCTAACACAAAAATGCCTACAATATGTGTGAGACTTCTTCCAAATGTCCAAAATGTCATGGAATATTTTCAACAGATGACCTTTTCCTGAGCTCACTAGTACACAGACATAACTGCTGGGTAATTTCAGTCTGGAAAACAAAGGTCTGTTTGACCTGTCCTCAATTCCAGCACCCATTAGCATTTCTCTCATCTCTGACTTGGTATGGCTGACAATGGTCGCTGCTAAGATTTTATCTCCTCTTCATTTCAGCTCCACACAAATTAGTTTGCTCAGTTTTTTTTCCTGCATTTCCTCAACAAAAATGGAGGCCTGGAAAAGTTTGCCGCTGCTCCTGCCTGCAAAAGACACTGCATGTCCACATAGTGTGCAATAGCCCTGTATTTAATTTAATTCAGGATGGAGTGAAGTTTGGTGTAAAATACAGCTGAATTGCTTCTTTTATGGTGGTTTGATGCAGGAAGGGTGGATAGGGAGTAGTTTTCGAGAGAAATTGCACACTGACTAGACTACTGTTATTACACAGCAGGGTTATTTTCCCAATTGTACCTTGAGTGATTTTTTTTTTTTTCGAATCGCAGTGCATGAAGTGTGAGAGTTGAATCAACTGGGTGCCACTCTATTTGCTGCCATTCAAACACACTTCCTTCACCCTTTCCCACTCTCCTCCTCTTTGTGCTCTGGGCGCATTTTTGCTATTTTGCATCGCCACCTAGTTCTGCCTCTTGTCTAGTCCCATGCCCATTTTCCCAAGTGCCCAAGTTCATTCCCTTTGTTTGTTTCTCATCTTTTGACTGCTGAGCCAACTTCACCCAGGATACCAATGTGTTTTTAACTCACTGCTATTCCTGGAATGAGGGTTGACTTGTCCAGCTTGCCATGGGCGCACCTCCCAGTGTCTGAGGCCTTTAGCTTGTTGTTTTTTTTTCCCTCCCAGAACAGGGCAGGTCACTCTGCAACTCAGGCCTCTCCTAGATCCCTTTCTATTTTAAAACTCGCATGTTCATGCCACAAATAAAAATCACAATAAAGAAGGAAGGCAGGTTTTGGGCATGATCTTATTGTGTGGGGCATCATAGTGCCAAGAGGCTTTTCAGAATCAGAAATACTTTATTGATCCCTGAGGGGAAATTGGGTCATTTGCTGTCAGCTTTGGAAGGAATAAGATGGAATTTAATAAATTCTTTGCACAAGTCATAGAATATCATGGACTTTCATCTGCCTGAGGTTAAAAAAAAAAAAAAAAAATCACTGTGTTCACTTCCCTTGCAGAATACAACATAATTCTAAACTTTCATTACTTCTTAGTTTCTGAAGTTTGTTTAAATATTTGATTACCGTATTTCCCCAATTAATCGCCCAGCCACAAATAGCCGCCTGGTTCTTTTAAACGCCTGGGGTCTGCACCCATTTTGTGTATTAAACGCCCACCCGAATAACCGCTGGGGTGATTATTTGCATTATATTGAGGTAACCCAAAATAAGGCTATTCACCTTATTTTTGCAGAAGTAAACAGTTAGCCGCACAATAACTGTGCGGCACTTCCGTTTTCTGTCAAAATAAGAGAGCTAGCTAACGTTAGAAAAAAGGGTGTACCGTAATCTTAAATCGACGGACTGTAAATATGTTGGACGGTAACTGTCATCACAATAATGGCCTGGTGCAGGTCTGTGCAAAAATAAATAAAGGCCTGCAGCGAATAGCCGCCTGGTTCTTTTAAATGCCTGGGGTGCAAGTTGATTTTGCGTATTAAACGCCCAGGCGATTAATTGGGGAAATACGGTATGTGAAAAAAGTTATCTTTATATTGATCATGGAAATTCAACATGGAAAATCATGGAAAGGTCGGGGAATTTTGAAGTTTAAATAGTGTGGGAATGCTGAAGAATAATAATGATGGACATCTTAAAGCAGCAATAGTCTAAATTGCTCCATGTCAGCATAAGTATGTATCAGTTAAGCTCAGCTAACATGAATTAGGTAAGGCAAGTTTATATGTATAGCAGCATTCAGCACCATTCATACACAAAGCAATCGAGGCATTTATAAGCGGGATGTTGAGTCTACATGGTTCTCTTTGCCGCACACTGATAAGTTTCATTCTTATTCCAGCAGATTCATGTTTACTTTTTGTTCATTGACAAAACAGTTGTTATTTTTATGATTTCAGTTATTGCAGTTTTAGCTCAAGTACAGCTGCATGTCTATAACGTGGTCAACCTGTGGTTTCCTCCCATGTCTCGTCTCTCAGGGTCTGGCTATGGAGGTGGAGGAGGCAGGCGGCAGTCCTCGGCCTGAGACCCCCAGCACCCTGACGGAGACAGAGGCTGAGATGGAGGGCGGACTGCTAGAGGTGGACCTGGACAGCTACCAAGCCACTCTGGAGGAGGTGCTGACCTGGCTGCTGTCGGCTGAAGACTCCCTGCACATGCAAGATGAGGTGTCAGATGATGTGGAAGAGGTCAAAGAGCAGTTCCACACACATGAGGTAGGAGGAGACACACACGCTCAGATGCACGCATGCATGCAAACATACATAGGAATAAATAACCACGTGTCCAGAAGTTTACCCATATTGTGGAAACTAATTTTAAACAGTTGTACCACAGGTATCATTACGTTTTATCTGTTTAATCTAATGTAAAGTGTTTTATCCTGCAATGAGATAACCCACGATTGTTAAAGTGACAAAATGATAGCACAAAAATTAAACTTACAGTACGAACCTTTTCACTTTTGCATGATTTGTCTCCCTCCTGTGGTAGTAAATTAAATGCTGTTTAAATATACTTTTGGTCTGCCCTCAATCTTCATGTGCAAAACAGGAAGAAAAAAGTTCCAGAGAATCATGGAATTGTCAGAGGAGGTAATTAGTCATGCTGTGATTGTAATTATACAGTTCCAGTAGAAACTGTGAAGTGTGGTTTATGTAAATCATGTCACTAAAGAAGCACAAAAGCTGTGTACCAGAGTGGGAAGGTCGCCATAAATGCTGGCTTTTGCAATGTCCACAATATTGCAACAGCAGGGACTTTTATCAGTGAATTGTTGATTTAATTATCAATATGTGAACTCATCTGGGATCAGATTAAATGTAACAAATGTTTATTTATACATAATACTACTGTATAGCTGTAGCTTTAAATTATGTTGCCTCTTGAAGGCTAGTAGGCAACTTAAGACCATGGTCGACCATGGTCAAGTTTCACTGTACAGATGTGTGCACATGTTGTTCTTCAGACTTGCCTCCCAGTTTATTGTCTATGAGCTGTCTCTCCATGGCTCAGATAGAAGATAGCCGTGCTGCAGAGATAGGGGCCTCCCACGTCCCACAGAACATGCTCCGTACATGTTGGGAATGTCAGGAATTCTGCTGAGAACAGCGGCACACAGCACCCCATGGTGCCCTGGCCCACAGCTTACTTGCCTCAGAGGGTGTAGTTGTAGTGTCTGTGAGTGTGTGTGTGTGTTTGTATTTGAATGGACTTTGGCTGGATTCCCTTGGCTGAAGTGTGATTATTTCAGAAGTTTAATGTTTGGAATCCAGGTCAAACCAGAAAGCTGGTAGTGAGAGCAACAACAACCAAAGCCTCTTCAAGAGCCAGCCAGGTTTTTCGAGAGCTTAAAAAAATCAGTCCAGGTTGTTTTGCCCGGGTTGTTCCCCCACAGCTTCTCCTCGAAAGCCTTTTCAAAAAAATAATGTGCTCGGAGCAGCCCAGTCGGAAAATGCTTACTCATCCAGAGAGCTCAGAAGAGACACAGACAATAACTTGATTCATTGGCGGCATATTGCTTGTCACAAGACCAAACTTAAATCAGCTCATATGAGGGCCTAACGACTGATTGATCTTCTTCAAATTCCCTGCTGCATTCCTTCTTTAAGTGTTGTCTCCTTTCACTTTTCTGTTCTGCAGTTGGCCTCAATTGGCCAGTTGACTGACACATTAGCGGACTGTGGGTATGGACCGATTTCAGCTTTAAAAAGAACGAACATTATTGGCTGTTTTTACTGCTGATATGTGGCTGATTGTGAAACTGGCATCCATGTAACCTTTTTTCTTGGAGTGTGTCACTTCAACAGTGAAATTAGCAACAGAATAAAATAACATGGGGACATGGCTTATTAAAAAAAACAAAACAATTATTTTAAGGCATGACATTCTGAAAATCTGAACCTGCTTTCCATCTATTCTGACAAAAAAGTGTATCTGCTATTATGGGTGGGAAAATATCAGTTTTGGCCGCATAAAACCATATGGATCCATGTATACTTCACACTTAGAGCTCAAGCCAGGTTATTATAGAAGCAACGTTAGGTCTCCATGTAAGGCTACTCTGGATTTGGCTCTCCTGATTTTTGAAGAAAAGAAGGATATGCACTATGCGGTCATACAACGTCTCCTGTAAGGCAGTGATTATCCTTCTCTAAGTTTGGAATCCCATTCTTTGTCAGGGGGTAATGCGTTATGTTTTGTCTGGAAAGCGAGCACACAGCTTGTCAAGAAAACCAACAATTCAAAATGGAGCTCTCTGGCTCAAAGTCAGGGATTTACTGTATATTGATATTGTTCTGAGCTGTCCGTCCCCCCCCTCCCCCTCTGCCACAGGCCTTCATGATGGAGCTAACAGCGCACCAGAGCAGCGTGGGTAATGTGCTGCAAGTGGGTAACCAACTGATTGCCCAGGGGAACCTCACAGAGGAGGAGGAAGATGAAATCCGGGAGCAGATGACCCTTCTCAACTCCCGCTGGGAGAGCCTCAGAGTGGCCAGCATGGACCGCCAGGCCAGGTAGTGACACACACAAACACACACATATACACACTTGTTGGTATTACTAATAACTTACTTTGTGGGGACGTTATATTGACTTACATTTGTTCTCTATAGCCTTTAACTAGTCTTAGCCATGTTCAACTTATTCCTAACCCTAATGGTAAGCCTAACCTTAACCAATAAACCAAAAAAACGAAACGCTAAACAACAATGTCCACACAATCTACCCCCCCTCAAGGAACAGGTTCTTTCTTAAAAGCTGCGCCTCACAAGTGCACCAAAAGAAATATCAATTCAATTCACTTCAATTCAGTTTTATTTGTATAGCGTCAAATCATAACAGAAGTCACCTCAAGGCGCTTTATAGAAATCCATCAGATATTGGTCAATCTCATGAACCTCTTTTTAACTCTTTCTCTTTGCCTGCCTCTTCCTTTTATTCTTTCTCTTTCTCTTTCAATGCATATCTCCAACTCTTTCTCCTCTCTCTGTTTTGTCCCTCTCTCTCCAGACTCCACGAGGTCTTAATGGACCTCCAGCAGCAGCAGTTGCAGCAGCTCTCCGACTGGCTGACACAGACCGAGGAGCGAATCAGGAGGATGGAGACAGAGCTGGTGGCTGGAGAACTGGAAGGCTTTAAGGCACAGATAGAGCAGCATAAAGTGAGCAAATTTTCACACATGTGGCACAAAAGTTTGCACTCTTTCATGCGATTACATGTGGTGCATGTGGTGACTTCAAGTCTACAAGGCTGCAAAATGGGCACGCACATGCTTTTCCCATATTTTGAAAATGGATTTTGTCAACGAAGAGAAAGATAAGTGGTGCGCGCAGCTAAAGGGGAAAAGGTTGAGCGGAATGGGAAAGGAATGGTACCTGTGAAGTGGCCTATCGACAAAAAACATCTGCCATTTTGTTCTTTTGAGGCAGGCAAACTGGTTTAGAAAAAAAGTGTTTGTTCAACCCCACATAACAACATTTTGAGTTGCCCAGGGAATGGGATTGCTATTTTACCCACATGCACCCTGCCTTCCTGAACTATTGATCGTCCTCTAAAATTCTGTAAGACTGGCTGGTAAATCACAAGAGTTACCGGAAGATTTCTCATGCATGTATACACTTGATCATTGAAGTTCTGTGGTACAATGTGATGGTATGTTTATTTGTAATTTGTTAAAATTCAACAACCTGACTGGGCTGCTGTTATCCTCAGAAAGGTCCAAAGGTAGACAGACAAGTCTTGTTGCTTTGCCATGCGTTTGAACCTGTGGGTACAGCGAGTGTCATTGACCCTGCTCTCTCTCTCTTTGGTGTCACTGTGAAGCTCTGAAGAGCCTCTGTGCCAGCTCGGTTAATGGGTAACATGGGACCGAGCTCAGTTTGTTATTTTTATTTGCGTTTCTGCTTAGGAGCTTCAGAATGACCTGGAGGCGGAGCAGGTGAAGGTGAACTCTCTGACACACATGGTGGTGGTGGTGGATGAGAACAGTGGCGAGACTGCCACGGCTGCCCTGGAGGAGCAACTACAGGTAAGTCATCAGAGTTTGTAATGGACCCAAAAACCAAAGCCCTCCGTGATCAGAAGCTGCACTGTTAGACCTTACTGGCCTGAACCCAGCACTCAGTAGGAATTTTTTTATCCTGTGACCAAGTGGACCAATACATTTCCATAGGAAAAAATAGCACTGTCTGATTCTGCTGAGTGCAACTGAAAAGATCCTCAACTACAAGCATACTAGCAGCTGTGTAGATTAAAAAGAGATTTTGTCTCCGTGCTTGCTTGACCAAATCCTCCCCTGAGGATGCAGTAAAGCAAGCAAGGTCTAGCATTTTCTTGAATTTGTTAGCATCCGTTTCATTTCTAAACAGACATACACACTTATAGGTCCAGTTCGGAAGTGTGTGACTACGAATGTGGAGTCCTAAAGATGCCCCCCTGCTACTTAAAATAAGCCTACTGCAGCGCAGAGGCTGACCAATTGGAATAATTTATATTGGCCAGAATCCATGAGGCTCAATTGGAGAATTGCAAACTCTTTGCTGATCTGGTCTGTCTTTATTTCAAGGAGCAGAGTCCTCCTCCAGTATATGGATTGCATTAAATATTTGTCTTTTAAGTCCTACTCTTGAATGGTAATGTAGCACAATCCCCGCTGCCTGTTACACATATATGATTTATTGGATCAAAGTTATATTTTTGCACTCTCTTTTTATTTATTTATTTATTTATTACAAGAACTACCAGTATATTACACTTTAAACATGAGTTTTATATGGATTTTGCGGCTGTAAAAGGTTTAAAAGAAAATGGCCATGGTTAAATGAATTCTATATGGATAAGGTTCATGCTACATCCTGAGGGGTAAATTTGAAGGCTCTCATAAGAATCCAATTCATTTATAGCTATTTTTATCCCGTATTTTCTCCTGTTGTATGTTTCTTAGTGCTTCCTTGGCTATATGAATCTGTCTCTATGTCCTTCATTTAGTCTTTGGGTGAGCGCTGGGCAGCTGTGTGTCGGTGGACGGAGGAGAGATGGCACAAGCTGCAGGAAGTCCTCATGGTGTGGCAACAGCTGCTAGAGGACCAGGTGGGACATGTCTCTCTTTCTCCCCCTCCCTCTCACATACAAACACACACACACACACACTTACCCCCACCCCCTCCTCATTGAATGGCCAATTCAAGTAAGACCACTTAAGCTGCGGTACTTGAGGACTCTCTTCACATCTGTTGAGCCACATTGAGATGCAAAGAAAAGCTCACAATTTAATTTGAACCTTCATTACTGTTCAACTTTCGGTATGAAAAGAAACAGCCTCCATTTTTCCATTGACTGTAGCCAGTGAAGGACACAGCGCTCATTTCTTCACTGCCTGCTCTTATGAAAGTCCACTCAGTCTGAAGTGTAGTCTTTCAGAATCACTGCTTAATTTACCAGAAACTTTTGGATGGAAAATCCTTAGGCAACCCTACACACAGTGCAGGTTGAGTTGAAAATGTGTTTGTTTTTTAAATCCAGGTAATTCAATAGCTCAGGTAATTAGGCCTGGCTGCTCAATTCAGAATCCTAAAATGAGACTATATTTACACGTGCCAGCAGGGCTTTTTGCCCCCTAGGCTCTGTTTGTGGTGTCTGACAAATAAATGAAATTAATCTCCCACCTCTCCTGCAGAGTTTGTTCAGAGCGTGGTTGGCAGAAAAAGAGGAGGCCTTGAGTGAAGTGCAAACCAGCAACTTCAAGGACCCAAGTGAAATGAACGCTAACGTGCGCCGATTAGCGGTAAGTAGACTGCAGCTACATGGTACATCATTTAGTTTGGCTGCACAGCCAAAACATTGTGCTTTCAGTCCCATTAATTTAGTAAACCTCTCTTCATCCGCTCTACTGCACTGAATCTGTGCATTACCTTGCCTTCACTTTTTTTAATATCATTAATTTCAAAAGAACTTGGATTTGTTTGCATTGCAGATTCAATCTGCAGCCATGGTAGAGAGTTACTACAGGTGTGATGCCGTTTAAATTTGACTGAAACTCTATCTGGGTTCCGCAGATTCAGTGCAAATTTAATATATTAAAAAACTCCTTATGGAAACATGTATGTGAATTTTTTTTTTGACAGCTGGTCTACAGTTGGCCACCTAGATGGCACCATAACAGTGCAGTTGATATCAGTAACTTCATATCAAGGTTTTCATATATAATCTGGCCAATTTACTCTCTACTTTCTTATTTTCTAAATATTATTTGATTAATCATTTATTCATTTATATTGATCAGGTGCATCAGGAATCTCATAAATTCCATGCAATGTGGTCACATAGAAGGGAAATACCACTTCAAACCTACATGTCCACCTCTCCTCTTCTTCCTCTCAGTGCAGCTTTTGATCATTGTGTTTGTCCTGTAGATTCTCAAGGAAGACATGGAGAAGAAGCGGAGGACTCTGGACCAGCTGTCGGACGCAGGACAGGATGTGACGGTGCTGCTGCGGAGCCCTGAGGCAGGAGCCAAGATCGAGGCGGACACCGAGGATCTGACTCAGAGATGGGACAACCTGGTGCAGAGGCTGGAGGACTGCTCCTTCCAGGTGTGTGTGTGTGTGTGTGTGTGTGTGTGTTTGTCTGTTCTTTCTTCATCGTAAACAAAAGGTTTTTTGCTTCCCCAACTGATTATGTTCTCTCAAAACAATACATGCACATCTTTTGGGTCTGCACCCTAACTTGTCCTCATTCTCATTATGGTTTGTTATCTTGGATTCATGGATAACAGCTGCTGTAGCTCTCTGCTGTAGCATAAAACTAATGGAAAGTTGGAAAAAACACAATTCCCATCTATTTTCATAGTCAAAAATATTTGGCAGTTTTAGGGGACAATAAACTCAAAAGGACAAACTGCTAAAATTATCATCCAAACTCAGTTATTAAACAACCACCAAAATGCTGGAAAATAGAGTTAAAACTGGCTAATTGCATGTTGTGAAATTTCCCCCAATATTGTTTATAGTTGACCAAAACTCGGCAAGAGTGCCTTAAACTTTTAATTAAAATCATTACAGTGTGTGATGGTTTTATTGTTAAATTTTTATGTTGAAGTGTTTTTCCCTATTATGACTAGTGAGGCACAGATTGATAGGTGTGTATCCGTGTGCCACTATGCTCCACTGGGTTCCTTGGCTTATTTGTTGGATTTCCCTTCTCATTGGTGTTTTAGGTAATGGAGGCTGTGACCGATGCAGGGATGACTCAGGTGGAAGAGCAAGTTGTCGTGGATACTGTTACCGTGGTCTCAACTGCTTCCATCGCCGAAGAGGAGCTGACCTCGCCCGCTTCCCCAAAAAAACGACTGGTGGAGACAGATGTACAAGTCAGACGAGTGTAAGAACTGGGACACATACACACACACACACACATGCATACAGATGTGCACTCCTGAAGAAAGTTCAAAATAACTTATTTTACCTCTGTGAGTAAATTCTGTCTACATTGCATTGTTGGTCAAACTAATTGCAAATTGTGTTGATTCATTTTGGAGTAGAATTTAAAAAGAAAAATCTTGTCTAGGTGTGTGTTACTAAGTTCTTCTAGAGAGCCACAGATATGGTAATGGCATTTATATTGGTAAAACTCACTTTTATAGTCGAAACTCAAAAAAAAAAAAAAAAAAAAAAAAAAAAAAAATATATATATATATATATATATATATATATATATATATATATATATATATATATATATATATATATATATATATATATACATATGTTGGAAAAGTCATTGAAAAGCTAGGGTAAAAAGTGTGTTTATGAACCCTGTAATACACTTTTTCCACAGGTTGGAGAGTAACTTATCTGACCTGTTGAGCTGGATGAAAACATGGAAAGCCTCGGCTCAGGCTCTGGCCTCCACGCACCCTGAAACTACACCCAACACAGCAGACCTGCAGGACAAACTCAAGGTAAGCCTGACACAGTACTTTCCAGCAACAAAATATTAATAATAATATCAATAAGCTAAAATTAAGAAAGCAAAAGATTGAAAAAGCAAAATGACACAATGATAAAATAGAAAAAAGAACACATCATTAATAGTGATGAACAACAAGCAAAAAGCAAAACTAAACTAAACAACAACAACAGAAAAACGAGACATGATGTAAATAAACAAAGCCATGTCATGGTCTATCTGTTGTCCAATCATCACAGACTTTGGAACTGGAGCTGACATCAAAGGAAGCTGCTACTGAGCAAGTGATCAAGGAAGGGCGGGGCTTGATGGACCAGCTGGAGAGAGGTATGAGGCAAAGAGCAGATTCTCTTGTGGAGATGCATTGACGCTGAAATGGTGTGTTTGTGATTTAGCTCCAGCATCGCAATAAGACAAATAATGATGTTTTGTCAGGCAGTCTTCTGAGGTGTGCGGTCTTTTACATCTGCTCAAAGTTATTAGCTCTGACCAAAATCTCTTCCATTTCTTTGCTTAATTGCATTTGTCTCATTAAGATTTTACCACTTTTCCACAGCTGCTTGGTATTTTCCGGCTATTTATAAGCCTAAATTTTTATTGTGATTCAGTTGTATATGCCAGTAATGTGGAGGCGTGTGTGCTTTTGCCTGCGCAGATAGAGTAGTAAAAATCTGTCAGCCTGCAGGGTTGCTGACTTCATATAACTGCTCAATGAAATGAACAGGCACTCAGGATTTTATGTGTTTACACTGTTCTGGAGGCACTGAGGGGTAGTGGAGCAGCACTGCTAAGTTGGAGTGGATTTGTTCAATACCAAACTTTCTGTTGAGCTCAACTTCTTTTTTTCCCTCCTCCCTCATTTTTTTTTCTGTTCTCTCATCTGTATTTTGTGTTTTCCTGTTTTTACTCCACCCATTATTTGCCTCGGGTCTCGCTGCGATCTCTCTGTTGTGTTTTTTGCTCCAACAATTCAAAGCAGAGGCAGTGTCAAAATCAAACAAAAACATGAAGCCACAATTTACTGAATTACTTAAACCAACAAACAAAAATACAGAAGAACAGCTGGTAACTGCGTAATTGATGTAACATTGTGTCTCTTTGCGTGTCTGTTTCTCTTTAGAGGGTGTGACGGTGGACCAAGTGAGGGCAGACATAGACCTGATCCAAACTGAATTGGACGTGTGCAGGAGGGAGTTGCAGGCGGCCCGTGAGCGGGTCAATGTCCAGATCCGGTTTAGAGCGGTGTCCGCAGAGCTGGCTGACATCGACCGGGCCCTGGAGGAGCAGGACAGGTGGCTGGACTCAACCTCAGCTGTGGAAATGTACGACGAGGACGGGCTTAAAGGCCTGAGAGCAGAATGTCAGGCAAGTATCAGTATCTCAAATCACATCCACTTCACTCATACTTGTGTGATTTTTCACTCAATATGCAATTCAGTTAAGATCATTTACATTAAATTTAGTTATCTCCAAGCACAATTTTCTCTGCAGACCTAAAACAGATGATTAAGTGAACAGGTAGACTATGCTTCAGCTGGGTTCAGTCTCCTATGACTCTGCATCCAGACCAAATGTAGAAAGAAACAAGCAAACAAACATTAGAGGTGCTGCAAATGCATGTAAAATTAAGGGAAGTACGCAAACAGAGCACAATAGAGGTAACTATATTTTAGGTGGTGCAAACTGAGGTTGAGAGGCATTGGAACTGATATTTTTCAACTTGAGTAATTTACATATTCAGGTCACCTCATGCAGCAAAATGAAAGCCAGTCTGCTTGAAGTGTGACTGTATTCAGGTGACTCTAATATTTCTCCAAAATAGATGACATGCTCACCGTAGCAGTGTGCAGTTTCCCTAAGCACAGAGACACGCCATTTATTTATGGAGAAAGTTTATAAAGGCTTCATCACTCACATAAGACCTTGACCATGGTCCCTGCCCAGACAGACATAAAAGAATTAAATGCAAGCACGATAGAGTAAAATATATTTAATGCTTAAGCACAACAGTTGCAGGTAAATGACACTGACCTTTTTAAAAGAAAGAAGTCAACAAAAGCAATAAAATCACAATGGCTTGACTGCTTTCTCGGCCACTCTTGCATGTCATCACATCAGTGTCACTTGTTTGATTTTTTTTTTTTTTTTTTTTTTCAAAGTCAAGCAGTAAACTCATCTTAGTAAAGTGAAGTGAAACTATGCCGTGGTTATTGTCTGAGTGCAACAGGACAGCAGTCATCCTCCCTGGTGAAGGATCTCTGAGCTAATATTTCCTTTTGGGGGCAATAGGAGATAAGACTACTTTCAAACTGCCAGTCTTATTTCTCAATTCTGCCTCCTTAGCCCCCAGCTGCTGAGAGCCAGGGTAAGAATGCAGTTAAAGGGGTTAGATCAACACATCTCTCCATATATGTATTATAATTGCAACCCCGCTGTCTCTTCACTGTTGTTGTTGTTGCAATCTACGACATCTGCTGTGCTGCTATAAGATCAGCCAAATTATAATGTAGCCATGTCAATACATACACCTTCATAAATTTTCTTTTTATTGTCATCACCCCTTGTATTCCTCAGTCTCGTCTGGCTGAGGCTGCAGCCCTGAGCCCACGACTGGAGCAGCTGTCTGCAGAGGCGGGGTCTCTGGGAGCCACGGCCTCTCTGAGAGACAACTTGGTGGTGGTTTCAGCCCACCATGCCTCCACACTGCAGCGGCTAGAGCGCAGAGAGCAAGAGGTCAACGAAGGTACCTCACAACAACCATAATATATCAGTGTAATGCATTAAGGCAATGCAGAGAAAACCATGTTTGGAGTCTGAGAGCTACAGGTTGGTATATCTGAACTGTCTATAGACAAAGAACTATTTCCCTCTCAGTGCTCTCGGTTCAAAGCTTTCAAGTTTATAGGGAGACTTGAAGAATGATGGCTGAGATCAACTGAGTCCAGTTCTGCTGCAGTTGTGTGAATTTGACATCATCTTTTTTTATATGGAGCCTTGGTCAGCCACAAGTAATAGATGATGCCCTTATATGGCCTCCAAAAGCTCACAAACGCGTGCGTGTGTGTAAGTGAGTGATTGTGTGTAAGATTACACCTCTGTGCCAGCTCCATCTTTACCTGAGGACCTGGCTTAGAGTTGAAGCAGCCCTGAAAATCAGTCACCGTTTTACCTCTGGAATTTATGAGCGATGCTGTGAGCCAAAAAAAAGTGTGTAAAGGGAGATTGGAGACTGCTATTTGTCTTCTGACCTTAGGTGTGTGCATGTGCGTGTGTGTCCGCGTGTATTTCTGTGCCTCTTGGGCTTTTATAACTGTGAGGATTTGGGTGAGAGCCAAGGAAAACCATTTTGTTTCTGCTTGAGGAGAGTTTGCCTCTTGCTGGGGCCTCTCCCACTCTGTCTTGCTCTCTCCATCTCTATTCTTCTTTGTGTATATAAACATAGGCAGATTATGTAACTATTAAATCACTTGGTAATTAAAACACAGAAAGACGGACAGCAATAAGTGGAGACGCAGACACAGAAAGGTAAACAGAGAAAGAGTTCAACCATCCAACTTAAATATAGTGAAAATAGTCACAGTGGGTATGGGTACTTCTTAATTTTCCTTATTCATTTAGGCAGTCAGTCTCCTTAAGTGCTGGAGGGTGGTTGCTAATGGTGTTGTGTGTTTGAAAGCTCAGCTGGTATGATTGACAGCTGTGACTTGGTCATGGGAGTGCATGTAAGCTCTCTTTGATGAGACACAGGCTGTCAAACATCTGGGATCCTCTTACACTGGAAAAAAATGCACAAACGTATACTCATACTTGGGGGAATCCCAAAACCAGCCAGTGCCCCCTTGTGGTGGCTTCACAGCATGAAATACTGTCTTCTCTCCTCTGTTTTCCACTCACCACCTCTGCCTCTTCTTCCTCTTCCAGGCTTGGCTAGTCTCCAGGCTGTGGCCCAACAGGTGGTTCCAGACCCGGTGGAGGGCCTGGAGGCCAGACTGGGCACTCTGAGAGAAGGTGTAGTCGACATCCCTACCATGGAGAGGGCAGTGGAGCGCGCTCAGGTGAGCAGTGCGTGTGGTTTAATGGGATTGGCCCTACTCTACCAGATTTACTTTTAGCCTGTGAACCCTCAGGTCTGCTAGTGTCCTTTTCATTATCCCTGAAGTCAGAAAAAAAAAACCCTCCACATTGAGGCATCTTTTTATTACTATGGTCCTAGTTTCTTTAGCAGCCTTCCTGGAGATCTGAGGACATCAGAGAATTGATATTTTTTAAATGAAATGCAAGACCTAACTTTTTAGTCTTTTTAGTTAAAATGTATTTATTTGTCAGTTTTACCCTCTGGTCTGTCCCATGTATTATTTTTTATATCTTACCTTTAATTTCTTATTTTACTCTCTTCTATACCTCTCCTCTCTCTTCTACTGTTTCATTATTTAGTTTGATGTCTTAACTTTTCATTTACTTTGTATCTACTGTTTAGAGTTTATATTTTCATTTCCTTTTTATTATTATTATTATTTTTTATCGATTTCATATTGGTCTTAATCCTGCCTGTGGTGTTTCCACATTTCAAATTGTTGAGATTTGTCATAGGATCTCCTTGGCTCCTGTTTTATGTAGTGATTTATCACAGGGTTTTTTGTGAGTGTGTATGAGTGTGTGTTTGTGTGTGTGTACGAGTATTGACTAATTTTGTGAAACACTTTCTGTTACATGTTTTTAATGTGAGAAGTGCTATACAAATAAAGTCTGATTGATTGAGTTTAAATGTTAGTCACTTGTGTCACCAAAATTAAACTCATGCCTCCATAATAAAAAAAAAAAAAAAAAAATTGAACTAAGCTCAAACGTATGATGTGAAATGCAAAGTAGCGTCAGGCTTTTTCAATTATTCTCACAGATTATTATTAGATGTACTGCTAAATATTCAACTGAGCACATTGGGAAAATGGTCACTGTGGAGTGATAGAAATGCTTTAGGATTCCTTGTATGTTTTTCTTTTCTTTCATCTCTTACAGTTCCTTTACTCTTGCCCTTCATCTGTCTGATTTTCTCTTCTGCCTTAGTCCAGTATTCTTTTATTCCTCTCTCCTTTTCTTCCCTTTTGTCTCTCCTGCCATCTATTTATATAAATGTTAGCATTAATTTTTCTCCTACTTTAATTCAACTTTAACTCTCATTGTAATCTTAACAGCAAACTGAAAAACTATATAAAAAGCAAATCCTCATGTGTCGGACCTCAAATTGCTATACACTATTTCTTATTTTAAATTCTTAGTGCTTATTCTGTAAATGTAACTGTCCTCGGGCCTCTGAACTGTTTGTCTTCCCTAAGAGATAAAGGACTCCAAGTGTGTGTGTGTGTGCTCGTGCTTGCACCTACAGTATATATGAGTGTGTGTGTCTGCTGGCTGCTTTTCTGCAGCTCACAAAAGGCCCCATTCTCAGACACTCACTTCTGTCTGCACTGTATCAAACCACGGAGCAGAACAAAAGTAGGAAGTGTGTGTGCACATGTATGTCATGTGTATGTGTGTGAGTGTGTCCATGTGCACGTGTTTGTGTGTGTGTGTGTTTTGTGTTTGTTTCATTCTCTAATGTGTGTGTGTGTGTGTTTTGTGTGTGTACATCTGTGTGTGTTCTCCTCCCCCCTCCATCCTTCAGTGGAATGTGGATCAGCCCAAGGTCTTGTTATCGTGGCAGATAGGGCATGGTGCCGGTGGGGTGGGGGAGGTTGGGGGGGGCACTTGGCACATTCTGGGCATGGTGCCCGTGAGCGAGCCTGCAGTACGGAGCTCCTAACAGCTTAGTATGGAACCACTCAACCAGTCAGTCAGCCCGTCAGCCACAAGACACGATTCCATGACAGCTTTCCTGAACTCTGCTGGCAATTAGCTTGATGATACATGGTGAAAGTTTTCCTTCAGGCCTTAGATATAATCAACTCACACTTAACAATGAAAAAAATGTAATATTTTAATGTTATTTTTTAATAGAAACATTTTCCATATAAAACTGGCATTTGACATTGCTTTTACATGTGGACTCTTACCTGTTTTTCCTCAGTAAAAATGTGGCAGCATTTTACAGTGGGCTTTATTCCAGCTAATAAATCTGTGTATGAAACTATGCAAATTATTGCAAGTGTCCAAGTATGGAATAAATCTCCCACTTCACTTCAAAATATCATCCACTTACAATGGTGCAACAGCTCAGTGCTGTACCTGTTCAGTTATGTTGCAATACTTTGTTGTTATGACCTTGTTGGTATGTAAAGTATTCGGGAGTCTTTCACTGCATACTTAAAGAATAATATTTATTGAAAAACAGAGATGATTCATTCTGCTGTCAATGAGTAGTGTCTCTGTTGTTTATGTTATTCCTGTGCTTATGCATTGCAACATGCGTGCAAGGCATAAAGGGTTTCATTTCAATGTCCGGAGTTAGTTGTGTGTTACTTAAAGAAAATTGTGGTCCTACAGTTCTGCAGCGGCCTTATGGGTAATGTAGTTTTAAGTTTGATCTCTTCTCCACCTCAGGGCCTGTGTATAGACATAGAACAAACCCAGCAGGCCTCAGATCCTGCTGAGCTACAAAGATGGAGTGACCTCTCCTCCAGGGCCCGTGAGGAGCTGGGCACGCTGCAGTGCATCCTGGGTAGTCTGAAGGACAATCAGGTTGAGTAGCTATCATTTGTGATGTAGAAAATCTGCAACTGTAAAGAAAGAAATCCATGTGGAACTTCCTACTTTATTTATTTAATTCCAGGTTTACTGTTTTAAACATGACTGTCAGGTTGTTTATATTGCTGTTTAATGACGTTGGTAGGTGCGTGTGGTGGAAGTGGAACGTTGGCTGGATGCGGTTCAGGAGCTGATGTCATGGGACGCCACGGGGCAGGGCGACGCAGAGAGGTTACAGGAGGAGCTTAACCAGTGCAAGGTCAGAGGATGCTGATGTCAAAAGCCGTATAAATTCCAGTTATTATTGCAACACATTTGATCAACATGAAGTGATCAAAAAAATGTAAAGTGAAATGTAAAAGTTGTGCATTTTTCACTGTTAAACAAAAAACACTCCCTGTGTCAGTTTAAATGAAATTCAGTTGAAACCTTAAGTAGTGTAGGATAAAAGTTTTTTTATGTCTGTAAAGAAGAATGACACATCCTCATCGTCCTCATCTTTGTCTCTCGCTGCTTACCAGGAGTATGTGAATGAGATGGAGTCAGTGGAGAGTTCTTTGAAGCAGATGAGAGAGAATGTGAGTGCTGTGCAGGGGGCTGCAGTCCCAGGCCTGGCCAAGTGGGGGCAGGATAAGCTGGAAGAGTGCCAGGGCAGGTGGGACACACTCAGCAAACAGGTGAGGAAAAATGTTTCAGTGTGCCCTCGTTTATGCTGTTTGTACTGTGTGCCTATAATTCTATGATGTGCATTTGTGTGCATGCCTTTATGTACATGAATACACCAATGCAGTATTCTTTCATTTTTGTAGCAAAGTTTATATTGTCACTAGCAGTGAAACAGACAGAACATAATATGTACCACAGCAGAGTTAAATACTGAGGTAGTATGGGAAGCAACACTTTCTGTGCATCTTAATGTTATGTATGTGGTGTTATGTAATGTAATGTAATTTTTGTGTGACTGAATCCCCTTTTCATACTATGTGTCATATTTGGAATTTGTCTTCATGTGATTTAGCTGGAATATATTCGCTCCTGACATCAAATGCATCTTCCATATTGATATCCGCATAGATAATACAGATTAACTTCTGCATCACTTCCTCTTGTAATATTTGCTGTCTTTAAAATTCAGCAGTGAATACCTCATCTCACTTTTTTCCCCATTAATAAGTATCCCAACAACCGTTTCTGTCAAGTATTTTACTGCCTGCTGCCCATTTGATTTGACTGATCAGGTTTTCAGTGTGTCTTCAGTGGATTTAAATTTGTATTTCATGCAAAGTACGTCTGGCTGAACACAACCTGATTACAGAGGACACATTTTGATGCCGGTCTTGACGGGGGTACAAAGTGCAATGTTACCTAAATCAGTCTTGTGTCTCATTAAAATGCCGAACATCTGTTCCCCTGTCTCCGCAGCTGCTGACCCATCAGGAGCGTGTGGCAGAGAGTCAGGAGAGGCAGGTGAATCTGAGGAAGGACTTGGCGGAGATGCAGGAGTGGATGACCCAGGTCGATGAGGAATTCCTCATGAGGGACTTTGAGTACAAGAGTCCTGAGGAGCTGGAGGGAGCGCTGGAGGAGATGAAGGTATAAAATGGAGGCAGAAATGCACTGGAACTCTTATAGAAATACAGCACACAGGGTGAGCCAGGGGAAATATAGTGCATCTGTTTGTCAAATATGACATGAGGTCAGATTAGATTGTAAGGGGATCATGCAGTGTTTGCATTGTGTAATATTTTGTTTTTATTGCTGTGTTACACCATGTAATTACATTGTCTTAACTTATCAATCGCCTGTGTTTCTTTCTCTGTCATTCTTTCCCCTTCCAATCTTCCTCAGAGGGCGAAAGAGGATGTGTTGCAGAAGGAGGTGAGGGTGAAGATCCTGAAGGACAACATCAATATGCTGGTATCCCAGAAATCGCCCCCTGGTGGTGGCAGTGGGCAGGAGTTGACCTCAGAGCTGGGGGGAGTCCTGGCCAACTACCACAAGCTTTGTGACCGCTTCAAGAGCAAATGCCACACTTTGGAGGTAGTGTGTGTGTGTGTGTGTGTATGTGAGAGAGAGAGAGAGAGAGAGTGAGAGGGCAAGTCTGATGTGTATATTGACGAAGGGGTCTAAGGTACAGCTTTTCTCCCCAACATGACTGTGTTACATTCTTTCAAATGATGCACAATTTTCTCCAGGTAATTGATTTTAATAGCTTACTTTGGCAGCAGCTTCTGGGAAAGTGATGAGTGGTCTTGTGGCCCAGCTGCCTGTGAGCTTGCTGAGCCTGATATAGTTTCTCACATTTCACTCTGCTGCGAGGAACTGTCTTCCTTTGTTTTTTTCTGTTGTCCTGTTATATTTTGTCGATCCCTAAAGGAGAAATGGGGAGGAGGTCAGCACCCTTTGAGCTGGTAGGGAGTCTTGCTCAAAGACTCTTGTCCAGAAAGATTGAACTTGGGTTGTCAGGTCTTTTCTTTTCTCTGTTGATAATGATAAGACTCTTTATATGCTCTTTATTTATGTCTGGGCCAGAAATAGTTTTTATTTATTTATTTTGACAAAAATGCCCTTGAAAATTCATGGAATGCTTGGAATTAAAAACAAGGAGCAAATAAATACCCCAGTAAGTGTGATCATCCATTTTTGCATTTCACACGGTTCACATTTTTATTCAGTGCACTGTCAGATATCAAATATTCACCTCCTTTGTGAGCACAGAAGTATTTTTCATCAGAAAAAGCAGCATATGTACTCTGAAGCAGTGGAAAACATTGGCAGTACATACCCAGCAATACAAGCAAACGCTGACCACACACAACCACACACTGCTTCAACCAAAAATACAACATCCGATATGGGGAGAAAAAAACAGGACTCAAAAATTGAGGGCTGGATGATTGACAGGTTGAGGACAGAGTGAGGAAATGGCAACATCTTTTTTTGCCACCAGTTTCTAGCATTTGGAAAGAAGCGCTGTACGTGTGTTAGATTCTGATTTAAAATGAAGCAGATGTTTGTTGTGCACGCTGATGGATTATCTGCCAATATGCAGTGAAATGTATTGTTTCACAGCTCAAGACATGTGGGCCTTAAAATGACCAAAACACCCATGAAATTCAGATCACAGGGGGCAGAATTTTCCTCTGAATAAAAAGGGAATATTGTTGTCCTTGTCATATTTTGATTACTAAAAATGGACCTTCTGGAAAGTCATGAAACTTTAAAAAAGTTTACTCCAGACAGGGAATGTCAGGGAATTCAATAAATTCTTAAGATTAGTCATGGGATATCATGCAATTTTGTAAAAAAAAAAAAAAAAAAAAAAAAAAAAAAAATCAGTAACTACTCATGCAGAAAACAACATTTATTAATAACATTTATTTTCGATTTCCATATCCATTTATTTTGGTATGTTCACTTTCACCAAAGAATAGTACAGCATATTGAAGTTTAATTAGATCTGTTAATCTGAATTATGTTTTACATAGGTCAAATTCACTATTTTTGTCATGGAAAAGAAAGGGAATTTTAGATTTTTTTTTTTTTAGAGTGAGAAGCTGGTATATTGCAAAATCATGTATGGCTTCTGTGTTTTTTTAGCTTGATTATTCAGTTTAGTTTCTTTATCAAACTACTGACATTAAAGTGAGATGCTAAAACTTGAGGAAGGAATAATGAGGAAGGAACAATTCATATTTATGTGAATCACAGTCCTAATGTTTCTTTATGTATGCATTTTATGTATGCATTCCTCATGATTCAACAGAAGAATAGCAGATTTACAGGACATGTCATCTCAGTTTCCTAAAGTTGATTCTCACTGGAAGCAGAACAGAAGCTTGTGAGGAATACTTGTGATCCCGGTTCTTAGGGCTAATCCCCAGTGGAAGGTCATAGTTATAGGGGCAGTGTTTTTATATAAGCCTCTGCACACCGGAGGGTAGACATTAGACACATCACTGAGTTACGGTTACAATCATGTTTTCTGTTTGTCATTTGCCTGAAGTGTGTTAGTCACCATGACCTCTCCGTGTCTGCCTGTATCTTTTCAGCTTGGTAGTATAGTTTTAAAAGGAAGTTTTCACAGAAACGTCTCTTTTAATTGTGTGTGTGTGTGTGTGTGTGTGTGTGTGTGTGTGTGTGTGTGTGTGTGTGTGTGTGTGTGTTGGGGTGTATTGTGTAGGAGGTTTGGTCTTGTTGGATGGAGTTGCTTCAGTATTTGGACCTGGAGCAGAGTTGGCTCAACACCCTGGAGGAGAAAGTCCAAGCTACTGAAAACCTGCCGGAAAGCACTGAGGCTGTCAATGAAGCTCTGGAGGTGTGTACACACACACACACACACACACACACACACACACACACACACAAACCTACGACTCATCTTTACCACTCATGCTATAATTTTTTGTTCTTCAACCGTGCCTACCATCTTAACTGTCCTTTGGAGTCTTTCAAAATCTTATCTCTGTTGATAACCTTACTGTCTTTGACCTGGTCCTGTTCTGAATCCCTTCTGCTTTGTGTTTCTCTGTTGCTATATCTGTAGATAGCCTGCAGCCTGGTTGTCAGAGTCACTTTAATCACAGTGCCACTTCTGTAACATCACATAGTGATGAAGGAAACTGAAGACCCTTGAAGACAATGTTTCCCCATTTCTTCTTTGTCCTTGTGTGTGTTTGCCTGTTTTTTCTCTCTCTCTCTCTCTCTCTCTCTCTCTCTCTCCCTGATGCTTCTCCCTGTCTCGCTCTCTCTCCCTCATCCCCAGCACTCTCCCAGTGTCCTAATCAGACTATTCTCTCTGGGGGGGTGGCTGTCCCTCTCTCTGTCCACTACCTCCGGGAAGAGAAAGGGCATTTAATGACCCCACATAAACAATGACTGTTGCACCACATGAGCGCTGTCACTCAGCAAGCGTCTCTCTCACTTCTCTCTCATTTCTTCTTCAGATCGCATCGCTTTTTGTTCGCTTCCATGGGACACGTGCACTCCAACGATTTTGTCATCTGTGCTCCGTCTTTTCCCTTTTTTCTGTTCTCTTGCTTTCACTTACATGCACACATACTTTTACATTCTCATTAATTCATGCTTATCTTCTTTTCCTCGGTTCGAACTGGGTAGTAGGGCTTAATTTTAAAATAGCACAGGAGTTTTATCTTTATTGATTGTGGTCTGTTTGGTTGTTTTGGTGTTTTAGATTTCTTCCTTTTCTTCCTTTTTTGGAGTTTGAGATTTTCATTTCTTTCATGTCTTACATTTCTTCAGATTTCCCTCTTCCTCTCTTTCCTTCCCTTCCCTTTCTTTTTTGTTTCTCTCATTTTTTAAATTTCTTTGTTTGTATGGATGTGACTCTTTGGCCATATGTTTACCCCCGTTGGTCTCTGCTCCCCTGTCCCCCACCAGTCCTTGGAGAGCGTGCTTCGCCATCCCGCGGACAACCGGACGCAAATCAGAGAGCTGGGTCAGACGCTGATAGATGGAGGCATACTGGATGAACTCATTAGCGAGAAATTAGAGGCCTTCAATTCCCGCTATGACCAGCTCAGTCACCAGGTCAGCGTTTTCTCTTTGTGTTAGCATATTTGCTGCATGGTAGTTTGAGTCTGTCTGTATGCTTTTGCATTACTGTAAAATAAGTAAAATGGCATCGTTTGCAAGTTATATATTCATTCCATATATTCAATAGGAAATAGATTTCTCAAAATGTTTGCTTTTTACTGTCTGAATATGAATATGACTGGCCCACATTCCTATTTATTTCTCTCCAGGGCATAAAAAGGCAGATCTAATAAGTCAGTTACTATATCAAGTTCATTTTACACAATGACATATTTCTGACTGTACATTTATATGTACAAGTGTTCCTTAAAACTTCTGCACATTCCTGTTAAAGTTATATTTTAAGGATAAGCTGATCATATGCGCCCTTGTGCCTTCTTCAGTCCTGCAGAAACCAAAATATTTGGGATTAGGTGTTTACATGTCTGAGTATAATGGCTAATAATAGAATATCCCAGCTGTAATCCTCTGGTTTTTCTCATTATGAAGTTATCAGCTTATCCAGGTTACCGTGAAAGAGGAATATCAGAAAAGCAAAGTGCATCTAAATGCCCTGCTGCACCCCACTGTGAGAGATATGAGGCTGCTATTTGCTGTGTGCCCCTTCAGGCTGTGAACAGGCAGATCGGCCTGGAGCAGCAGCTGCAGACATTGAGGGAGAACGAACAGGCGCTGCAGACACTGCAGGAGTCTCTGAGCCAGTTGGACCACACACTCACCTCCTACCTCACCGACCGCATCGACGCGTTCCAGCTCCCACAGGAAGCACAGGTATACACAAGCACATGCACACATGGATGCACATACAAATACAGCCAGGGCCCATAGACCAGATGTGTCATCTTGTCCCTCCAGCTTAGAGACCTATTTCTCCCCCTTGTGCCACTATTTTACACACACACCTTCCTAACTCATGGTGTCTGCAGGTCCCTAAAATGTTGGAACAACTATTTAAGCAAGTGTATTAAAACAAGTGTATTAAAATGTGGAAAATGCATATTAGATGTTTATTAGTTATCAAATGTGTCTGTTTTTTTCACCAAGGTTGTAAGTATATATGTATATGTGATATTTACATGCGTGACCATTTCGGGTGTGTTAAATGCTTCCTCTTGTTTTTTGATCAAGCAATGGCAGGTTTGGTTGTGCTGCATGTCCAATGTTGCAGAGCAGGGTTAATAATACAATATCCAAAACATGTTTATTTCCCATAGCTATTGTCCTTAACAACATTGGACTTTGTGTCTCCTCATGATCATCTTCCTTGCATCTTTATCTCTTTCGTTTTTCTCTTTATTGGTCTCAAAGTCCAAAAATTGAAGTAGCATTAGATGTTCTTAAATTTGGCTTTGTAAAAACTGAAGACACCAGTCTAGTAAATGCATGCATATTCACATGCGTGTACTGTATAAAATACCCAAGAAACTGGGTCTGCAGACACACTGACGCACACACTCACACACACCGGGCACATCATCCTTTAAGTTCTCAGCGACAAGGATGCATTGGTACTGATTTCCACCTTTCCTCCAGACCATCGGGGCAGAGATCGCAGCCCACGAGGTGACCGTGGAGGAGATGAGGAGGAGGAATGTGGCCAACCTGCCCCCTGCCACCACTGATGGCAAAGCTGCCCGCGGTGGGACGATGCTAGACCAGCTACAGGTACCACTGACTCCTACTGGAGAACATCAGCAACTGCAAGCTGATGGCAGACTGGTTTCTCCACTTGTCCTCGCTCTCTGTTTTGTGTTTTGTCTCAGTGATCAAAGGCATTTTCTCCACTGCTGATGAACGAAGTAGTAGTTGCATCAGTCGCAGTATTTTTGTTATGACAGCTACCACTACAGCTATTACGAGTGCCACCAATGCATCTCCCACTGTGGGTTCATTAAAATATTGCTCTTACTTGCTGACACTATCATGCTCATGAGAGTAATAAAGTAATACCGCCATTAGTAATACACGTGTAGAGCATAGACAATAGTTGCCTGCCTAATTTTAACCAGCAATATGATTTGTGTATCCAGGGGTGCCGCCAGGAATTTTGGGCCCCATGAAAAAAAAAAAAAAATATATTTACTCGATGATGGTTTAATAATTTTATATTAGTTTTTACCTATTTTTGGGGGCCCCTGTCAGGCAAGGGCCCTTGGAATTGTCCTAACTTTTCCCCCATATACGGCGCCCCTGTGTGTATCCTATCATTTTTCTTTCTAGTATCTTAATAGTCCTTTTGAAAGAAGTCTTAGGTTTTTAATGGCTTTCCTATTGCCATTATTCTTTCAGCTACCATAATCTTGTATTTAACCCCTCGTACACAAGAATGCCAGTTAATGGTATTGTGATAATTGTAGTGGTGGGTCATGTGATTTGCCGTACAGCTGTACTGTTTTGTTAATTCCTCCCTTCCCCTCCTGCAGAGGAAGCTGAGGGAGATCTCCACGAAGTACCAGCTGTTCCAGAAACCTGCTAACTTCGAACAGCGCATGCTGGACTGCAAGAGGGTCCTGGATGGAGCCAAAGCTGAGCTGCACATTCTGGACGTCCGAGACATGGAACTGGACAAAATCCAGTCTCACCTCAATGGCTGCATGGTGAGAGCCGCAGCTTTCTATCTCTGTCTTGTACATGAACTCAGTTTAAGTGGTTTATTTGCAGATGATTAATTGTATTTTGTACATGGTGCACATATGACAGATGATGTGTTCCTACTTAAACTTGATGACTCTGCCACCCAGCCTGCCTGGAAATTTCTGCAGACTGAACAGTGTTTTGCCACAACATACAAAAGCACACTCACCCTCCCTCTTTTCTCTCTATTTATATAGAAATTATACAAACTGCTGAGTGAGGTGAAGCTGGAGGTGGAGACGGTGATAAAGACAGGAAGACAGATTGTTCAGAAACAGCAGACGGAGAATCCCAAGGCCATGGATGAACAGCTCACTGCTCTCAAGCTGCTGTACAATGACTTGGGGGCACAGGTAACTCATTCAGGTTTACCACTGCACAAATAGACATTCCCTCTTCTAGAAATTAATCAGTATTAATGATTGTGCTTTACTAGAACTGTACTCAACTCAGAATTTCCTGAGTTGAATCAGATTTGGGTGCGCATATGATGATTTGACTATTCATTGTTGTATTCTAGTTTTTTGGGAGATGAGAAAAGTTTCAATGTTAATAGACCACATTATGAACAATCAAAACAATTATAATCAGGCATCATCAAATGCAATGAGGACTTGTATGAATGTACTTTTGAGCATTTAAAATCTATAAAACACCTCTGGCTTCTGTGTCTTCCCAGGTGACAGAAGGCAAGCAGGACCTGGAGAAAGCTCTGTCCCTGTCTCAGAAGTTCCACAAGGAGAGCGCCGCCCTGCAGGACTGGCTGACCACCAATGAGGTTCAGCTCCAGCAGAAGAACAGCTGTGGAGACATGCCAGCCGACATCGACGCTGAGATCGCATGGGCTAATGTGAGTTGCAAACCGTGTGTGTCTGGATGTGTCTCTGTGTTGGCTTAGGTATGTGGGCTTAGATTTTATGGCAGTGAGAAAGTAGAGGACAAGGCAGAAAAAGGTGAGATATGTGAGATTAAGCTCTGGCAGAATTCGGTCCTAAGCCAGTGGAGGCATGCATAATTTGACAAAAGCCATATGAAACAAACATAAATGGTTCTGGGTAAAATCTCCATAATAGCAGGACAAACGGTGACACTCTATTTAGAAAGTTCAGTGCTGATAATAATAGAACGTGTCACTAAAATGTATTCTGAGTTTAAGTGATACTTACAATTATGTGTAACTGTGTGATAGTGATCATAGGTACTCAGAAATAAGGTAAGATAAGGAAGGGGTAGGGTTTATATGAGGTCATAGATGCAAGTCCAAGTCCAAGTGGCACATCATTGAAAATGCGCATCTTGTAACCTGATACATGAATATCAAGACTGAATTATCCAGATAAAAATAAATCAAGATGTTATTAATGATTTGTGTGAATGTGTTTGTGTCTGCTGCAGGGCCTGCTGAAGGAGACAGAGCGCCGTAAGGCAGAGCTGTCAAGCCTGATGGAGACCAGTGCTGGGCTGCAGACTCTGGTTGAGGGAAGTGAGGCTCATCTGGAGGACAGGCTGTGCTGCCTCAACGAGGGCTGGGGCCGTGTCCGCACCTGGAACGAGGACTGGCTTAGCACTGTTCTGGTGAGCACATACGTTTTACACAGTTTAATTAACAGATGGATGAATGGGTGGGGCTTCCTGTAATTTGAACAGAGGTAACAAGGTTCATTTTCAGTGACAACCTAATTAGTAATTGAAAAAATAATTGAATTTGAAAATGTTTTCCAAGCCTGGCAAACATTTATCAATATAGAAAATCATATACCAGTGGTTTCGGAAATGGCATGGTCCTGTTAAGTCCAGTCAAGTATTTGTTGTGTGTTTTGTGTCCTGTTGGAAGATTTTGTTACTTTTTCTAGGAATCATAACCCAGATAATAAATTAGCTGATTATACAAGCCCCAGAGTGATAGTATTCACTGGTCAAAGCAAGTCCTTCAAACAAACAAACAAACAAAAAAAAAACAAGGACATATAAATAAAGCTCTTCAACAACAGTAAAACAACTGTTGTCCACAGATGCTATGAAATATTGTGCAGTATGTCATGGAGAGGTTATGAAAAACTCCTGCAATGATTAAAATGGTTCCCTTTTGAATGAAGTAGAAAAAGGAGAAGCAATGATTATTTCCTCTACATCTTTACTAGAGTATTGAGCCTTTCTTGTTTTTTCTCTTCATGCGTGCAGAGCCACCAGAATGAGGTTGAGATCTTCGATGAGAACCTGGCCCATATCAGCACATGGCTCTACCAGACCCAGATCCACCTGGATGAGGTTGAGCGGCTTGCCCCGGGAGAGCGGGACAGGGTTGTCAAGGTAAGGGGGGCATCGTGGTCATGGTATGTAAGAAGAAGAGAAGTGTTGGTATACCATAGATAAAAAGAGAATGGCTGAAGTATAGATATACTTGGGCCAGGTGGGTACTTGTAGGATGCAGCCAGTTCACAATAGTAGCTACATTTTATTCTGATGCACAACTTACATTTCCAAAAGCTTTCTGTTGAAATTTTATTTCATGCACTTTTTGATGACATTTTTAAATTGTTTACATTCTAGCAAACAAGTGGCTGTGCTAAAATGTTTTTTGGCCCATAAATAGACATAATTTTGCACATCATACTTTGACACTTTTAATTTTATTTGTTACATTGTTTCAGGATTGTACTGAATTGTGAACCCAATATTTCCAGTTTAATTTTGTTGTGACAAATGCATATTGCGCCATCGATATCATTAATTGTAGCCCCACTTCTGCTAAAGACAAGAAAAGAGAGGGTGGGGTTAGTTAAAGAAGGGGCAAGGGAGAGCTTTGTGAAGGTGTGAGAATGAAGTGTTGGGGAAAGGGTGTGCAGAGGCCAGTAATAACTATCAGTGAGAGAGAAGGAGACGCTGGGTCTTTTATGGGCTTCAGTGTTGTCTTTGTACTTCTGAGTGTCACATAATTTGTGCTGTAGTTGTATTACATTCTTAACCTCTCCCTCCTCGTCTCTCTTTTCTGGCAACGGGAGCAGTGCATTCTGGATTTGGCTGTTTTGGTCTGATCCGAGGCCCCCATTTCACCCAGCCTTAGAGAGAAAACTGTTTTTTTTTAATAGAAATTTATAGATGAATGGATGGATAGCGAGTGTGTGCTCTGTTCTCAGCGCATGCTGGAGGAGCTGGAGGACCTCAGTTTGCGTGTCGATAGCGTGAGGGACCAGGCCATTATCCTGATGACCAGCAGGGGGTCTGCCTGCCGAGACGTGGTGGAGCCCAAACTGGCTGAGCTCAACCGCAACTTCGACAAGGTCTCCCAGCACATCAAAGCTGCTAAGGTACGCACAACTTTAACTTGCAGCACCAAATATGGCATTACTCATCACCACGTTCACCAAAGTGTTGAGGTTGAGTGTGGGATTCATTCCTGTACAGCAACTGGTTCCCATGTTAAATCACCAGAAAGCTTGTGTTGCAGTATTTATAGTCTGTGTTGGTGTATCTTCCCCCTATGTTTGGCCGTGTAGATGTTGACCAGTCTGGAGTCAGGCAGTGTGGAGATGAGCCAGCAAACACATCAGCAGGTAAAAAGAAAACCTCATTAATACAAACTGCTGAGGCAGTGGAAACCATCAGTTTAAATCTTTTTGCAAAACTAGCTTACCCCAAAGTGAAAAAGAGGGACTGCACAGTAAAACTTGGGAGGATGACCAAAATAGTAAGAAAACTGTAATTGCATAACATCTCTCAAAGCCAGTTGAAACAATGATGAAACAGTCGAAAATATAAATACACAGATAAAACACACCAAAATAGCTGCCGTGCGTTTTATTTTTAAATATTCTACAAAGCTCAATTTGCTTTTCATGCGCTGTTGTTGCTGTTATTGTAGCAGATTAAATTAGACCTGCTTTATATGTCTGAGTTGTGTGGTGTTTCTCATCAGGTCCTTCAGAGCCAGGAGACCCCAGCCGAGGGCCAGGACCAGTCTCGTCCTGTTGTGGCCGTGAACCCCAGTGAGGTGCAGGGCCTGCAGGCAGAGCTGCAGGACACACTGAGGGCTCTGCAGCAACAGCAGGACCCAGCACACATCCTGGATGATGACAAGGTACACAAATTGACCGCTGTGTCCCTTCTGGCGTTTTTCTTTGATTGCAATTTGTCATTTTGTTTCTTAAAACCTGATGGTACTGATGGTTATTGTTTTTAGTAGTAGTCATAGTTGCATTTGCAGCAGTATTTTCTGACGCTGGTAATACTCTGAGGCACAGACATGGAACAAAGAAGTTCCTGTTCGTGTTCCTGGGTCTATTTTATCAGGTTGGGCCTTTGCGATCATACTGTGACAAGTGTCGGGTGTGTGTTTGTCATGTCGCTGGCCTCCACTGAAATGTCACCTGTTGTGTAGAACTAGTGATTTAGAGAGCCTTGTTAACATAATAGTCATACACCAAACATTGGAGTGTTGTGTATGGAGGCTTAACCACCCTCTTTTATATTGCTTGGTCAAGGAGTTTCATGAGGTTTGTCATCGTTATAAAATTTACAAGAGAACCAGAAAACACACACACACACACAGAGTCCACACAGAAGAAAATTGTTGAAGGGGTGCCTATCATTCTCTCTGTCTCTATCAAATGGAGATGTTTATGAGAGTTTCTGTGAGGAACATGCAGGGCTGTAAGCTCTATAAATGTTGCAACCTGATAAGACGAGCTTTGGTCCAAGGCCTAACAAGTCTGGAACTCAATCTCTGTTATCAAGGTTTATGACGTTAAACACACTGACTGAGCATACCTGACCAATCCACAGCAAGGACAGTGTGCCAGTGAGGAAGTCCTTTTACCTTTTTTTCTTTTTTTTTTTGAACAAGAATTGCCTGAGAAAGATCTGTCCCATTTCCACTGTGATCAACATTTTTTAGCAGGAGAAACCTTTAGAACTAAGATCAGCTTTTTATGGCTAAATTTTTATTACCCAATTTTTGATCGACGTTCGCCGCTGTTTGCAATTGGATTTAGAAGTTAAAGTATTTGAAAAATTGCCTCAGATTTACTCTTACTGGATTTCAAGCTTGAGCCCTCTATTTTAACCTCTGACCCTCTGTGTCTCTGCACCAGATGGACGAGGAGAAGGCCAATGTGGAGGACCTGCTGAGGAGAGGAGAGGAGCTGTTGCAGCAGACTGCAGACGAGGGTCAGAGGGAGGAGCTGCGGCTCCTGCTGCTTCGACTTCAGAGCCAGTACTCAGCTCACAGGGTGGGTGAAATGCACAGAAAAAGACTCAAACCGCGGCTTCTGAGCAAGACTGTAGGACTAAAGCCAGGCTTAGAGTCGGAAGGTGGAGGAAATGCGCTTTCATGACTTGTGCCGCTTCATTACGCAGAAAAGTGATGCTTGGCCGTATTGTGGTTGTTCTCATTGTGCACTGACGCAATTTGGTGTGTGTGTGCGCGTGTGTGTGCATGGATGTGTGTGTGTGTGTGTTCTGCTATCTGTCTTTTAGGAGTTGAGGGTGCTGCGAATCAGGCAGGTAGAAGTCTCTTTGGAGTCTTCAGCCTCCCACAGCTTCACAGAGCAGTCAAGCGAGTTGTCAGCTGAGGTGAAGGAGACACACACACACACACACACACACACACACACTCTAACTGGGATGTCTTTTCAATCATTAAAGTGTTTCTATCACTGTATCTGCTCGATTGGGTGAGTCTGATGCCTTTTCATTGGAACAGTGAATTTTACTCTCTCTCTTTCTGTCTCTCTCTATCTCTCTCTCTCTTTCTCTCTCTCTCTCTATCATACACACACACTCTTTCTCTCCCTCTCTCCCTCCTGACCTCATTTCCTCATTTTCCTCTGTGGCCAGCAGATGTCTCCAGTGGAGCGTAGCAGCAAATCCTCCCTGAGTCCCTCTGATTACCTGTTGGACATCAACAAGGTGCTCCTGGCGATGGCTGACAATGAGCTGCTGCTCAACTCCTCTGAGCTCAGTGGGGGGCTCTACGAAGACTTCTCCAGCCAGGAGGACACACTCAGGGTGGGTTGGCAATTTGCTACTCAGTCTGCAAAGTTGCTGCTGAAGGTTGGTGGCAAAAATGTGTTTTTGTGCAGCACTTCAGCACAGAAGGAGAAACTTCAATCAATGCATAAGAGCATGCCTATAGATATGGGTGCCTCTTTAACTGTTTAAAAGATGGCACTAGTTTCCAGTGCAGTCTCACTTGTTTGAGGAATTTTCTAGGAACAAGTACAAATATGTTGAAACAAAGCAGAATAAGTCAGATCAGCCCACTCGGATCAAGGAAATGACACCGCTTAAGAAAATTTTGGAAACAAGTTGATTAGCATGGAAACAAGTGCTATAATCTCATCCCACTTTTTTTTTTTACTTGTTTGAGCGAAATTTCAACGTTAAATCAGACTAAATGACTTATCATCTCTCATCTGCCCCATCAGAATATCAAAGAAAGTCTGGAGCGTTTAGGTGAACAGGTTGCTGTGATTCATGAGCGCCAGCCGGATGTCACCCGGGACGCCTCACCCGCTGAAGTGGTCCAGATCGGAGATGCTGTCACACAGCTCAACGCTGAGTGGGATCGCCTCAACCGCATGTACAACCACCGAAAGGGGTGGGTGCACCGACAGCTCACACACACATCCAGTGTCAAAGATCATATTTCGCACACACTTGTCAAACAGACAGCAGTGTGGTTGTGCTGAATCAAAACTTGAAGCGTAACCATGTAGAAAGAGCTTTTAATAAAACTTGTTGTCACAAAGCACCTTACAGGGCGGCAAAGGACAAGATAAATGCACTGAAAAATGAGAGAAACATAAATTGATGTGTGTATATGTATGTGTGTGTGCATATGGAATTGTGTTTGTCAGGATATGACCTGACCTAAGCAGCACAGACATGAAATGTCAGCTGTCTGCTAGTGAGGAGACGGCAGACATAGATAAGCAGATAGACCAGGGTACACAATCACACTGACACCCGGACACACACCCACACACACACACACACCCACACACACACAGACACACACACACTGACCTTGATTACTATCAAAACAATTCCTTGGGCATAAACAATCCCATGCTCATGTTTGCTCTCTTTGCTTGCTCATTCACTCGCTCACTCTCACTCATGCAGGCACGCATGCATACACACACACACACACACACACACACACACACACACACACACACACACACACACACGCACTTTGGGTGACCTTGATTACTATGAACACAATTCCTTGGGCATAAACAGTCTTCATTTAGTTAATACAGTATGTGCACATGCTAGTATAAATGAGAAGGCTAATTTTGAAAATGTGGGTAAACACCAAAGCACCCAGTCTGTTCTAACCATCACCAATAAAAATCAAAAGAATTAAGTATATTTGTAAAACTGCTCATCTGAAACAGATTTTCTCACCTTGTCTCTACGATCAGATTTGTTTTCACCAAAAAAGGTGCCACAAGAGCAGGTAACCTTGTTCAAAAGATTGATGCAATACATATCTGCTTTTTGGATGAGGCATCTGAAGTAATCAGCGTTTTGCTCTTTGCTGGTTGATGCAGTCGGGCCACTGCAAGGTTTCCAGTGTTGTCAAACATTCATGCGTGTTATGACGTTGGCTGGTGTGTAATCAAGGTCAGGAATGGGGCATGTTTTGTTTTTCCCCTTAAGTTTTCCATTTTTTCTTTATCAGAAACAGTGGAAGCTCTCAGCAAATTAACTTGGTTGTGCCCTTGGAAAATGAAATTCCTTGATTTCTCGCCTCATTTTTTAACAGTGCATCCACTTGTGCTAAAGCAAGGGCCACAAAAAGCAATTAAAAAGCAATCAAAGTTCATTCTGTTGACGTTATTGAAGGCAAAATGCTGCAAAATGAGCTCAGCTTTTAAATTTATGAAGCAAAATGAAGTGCTTATTTAAATGTCTTGGATAATTTGAATGATCATGTGGGCTGTTTTATTGGGGAATTTGAATTCCACTTGATTGTTTGCAGTAGTTCAGTATTGAAGAAGGAAGTGTTTGCCAGCACATATCAGGCAATCCGAGTACTTAATAAAAATTCAAAGTAAATAAAGAAAATATCAAAAAGCTACTTACAAGGGATGTTCAACTGCTTTTACCTCTCTTTTTGAGGGAAAACAAGGGCATGTGTACATATGCATATACAGTACGTTACATGCCTAATTCACATACTTAATAAGCAGAGAAAACAACACCTATACATTATATACGCTTCAACCAATATATCTAGTACTGATGTAGTCCAGTATACAGACTTGAAGTAAATAAGCAGGTTGGGGAAGGGCAATATAGATGAAATCAAACACTAAAATATCTTTGATGCTTTGATACTTTGATGGAGTACCTCAGTACCAATATTGTGATGATTGTATAAGGGATGACTATTCTTGCTTTGATACAATATTTACTCACAAGAGATTTTTGGTGAACAATCATTAGTAAAGTGGATAAGATGACCAAGCAGGTAGATGCAAATAATAGAAAAATTACAGCACACTGAGTTCTGAGTATTGCACACCTTTACTCCAATGCAGCCTTTCTTACCAGGAAAACATAAAACATATCACTATTTTACACAATATTGCTACATTTAAAATCCCAGGCAATTCTTGTCTCATATCACGATCTGCATAAAATATCAGTTATGTGCCTCGTGTTATGTTGGACAGAAAGGGACCGACTTGATGGCATTACTTTAGTGAAAAAGGTTCATAAAAAAACAAACCATGTGTGCTTGCATGTGTTTCCCTGTGGAATTGCAGGACTTTTGACCGTGCCATCGAGGAGTGGAGGCAGTTCCACTGTGACATGAATGACCTGAGCCAGTGGCTGACAGACACAGAGACGCTGCTGTCTGAGAGCGCGGGCCCAGATGGACAACTGGACATGGAGACGGCACGGCGACATCAGGAGGTCAGGGGCTGGAGGCTTCTGCATGAGGGCTGAACAAACTGTTATCTTCATTGTTGATTATTTTGTCAGTTTTTTTGATCAACCAGTTAAACGTTTAATCTAAAATATGTTAAAAATTATGGCAAATGCCTGTCACAAGATACCAGAATCCAAAACTGCTTCCTTAGAGTGACTGGCAGCCAAAAGAAGTGTGTATCCTACAGTATATATAGGTATTTCAGTAACAAAATAGGAAAGCATGCATGGCATTCCATCTTTGTCACAATAAACTACTAGGAACTGATAGAATGAGCAGAATTATTTACATGCATATCCTTGTACTCGTAATATGTTTTATATGTTTTACATTTTTGATTACAGTAGCTAGTAGCGTTAAATGGGAGATAACTGGATTTTATTTCTCGAGGGGAAGCAAATTGGTCCTCTGTACTGTGTGTAATAAACAAACAGTCTGCACATCTAACTGTTCATTATAAAGAGCGGGGGAGAGAGAGGAAAGTGGAAACAGGAGTAAAATGAGAGGCAGCGAGCCAGAACGGGTCCTTTCATTTGCTTTGTTTGATTACTAAAAGTTCCAATTTCCCTTCCATGGGGAATTGAATTATTTGAAGGCCTAGCATTATCGTTGACAACACCGCCACCATTATTAATACCTTTATCAGTATGATTTGCAAAGCCGGAGCTGCCCTCCAGCTATCTCGTTCCTTCACAGGCTTTTCACAATCACTGAGAATGAGATGAGGGATCAAGTGGATGGGAAATGAGAGATCAATTAGCTGACTCACCCTGTAGCACACTTATGCTCACGCTCCCTACTTTACGGGTTTGTCTTGGCAAGTTAAATCTCCCTTGGCGGAAGTGGAGATTTGGCAGCTCAGATCTTGATTTGCCACAAATCATGACTGGGTGTCAATCGGAGATTTGCCTGGAAAGATGGACTTGAGCCCGGGGGATTTAGCCTGGAGTAACCCTGAATGAATCGGCTTACGCAGTCCGATTGATCCCTGATTCCACTTTCTTTTTTTCTCTGTGTACCATCATCTGACGCTCTGTTGTTCTCTTATGTACTCCAGGAGCTGGAGGAAGGCCTTGCCAGCCACCAGCCTGTCCTGGCAGTGCTTACCCGTACTGGCGAGCAAATAATCGGGCAGTTGTCGGCCCCTGATGGACCCCTGCTGGAAGAGAAGCTAGATGCCCTGGGACAGCGTTGGAGAGCCGTCAGCCATCAGGTCCTGGACAGACAACGCAGGTAGTGTATCCACAGCAACCCATCGGACAGGATGTCATGGAAATTAGGCAACATGGATCGGAGCGATAAGGAAGACGGAGTCAAAATCAGATTTTGGCAGGAAAAACCATACATATCATTCCTATATCTTGATTATAGTTTGTCTTGGTTTTACAGCATAAATTAAATTAGAAATTTAGGTCAGCTCTTCCCCGTCATGTCTGACATGCTTTAACTGTAGCCATGTTGCTTTCTTTATCAGCGCATTGCAGGTAACATTATCAGTGTGGTCAATCAGTCTGATAACTGTAATATAAATGCAAATGTTTGGATTAGACCTGCATAGCAACCTTGGAGAAAATGGAGATCATAATCGCTGTGCACGCATGTGTATGTGAAAGTGTACTGTGTGGATCTGTGTCTACGTGTGTATGTACACATGCGTTATTGTTTCTCTGTGTTCACATCTTCATGTTTGTGTGTATGCATGCAGGCTGGCTACAGGGGACCCGGCCCTGTCAGACCTGGTGAGGCGTAGTGGGGAACTGGCGCTGTGGCTGGAGCAGGCAGAATATGCCGTCAGCTCTCTGCCTGTCACCGCCACCGACAAAAATCTCAAAGAACTCAAGGTACAGCCAGGCACACAACACTTTCATATTAGTGTGACTCAACTGATGTTCCACGGGATTATAGTGAGATCTATTTCTGCTCCAGCGCTGGCAGACGGTATAATTTTTTATGGTCAGCTCTGACTGTGTTTTCATGTTTCCTTTGTTCCTTTCCCTTCCATCACACTGCTACACGCCAAAATTGGTCCCTGCACCTCAGTCACTTGCATTCTGGGTACAAAATCTGTCAAAAGTTAGCTAGTAAGAACAGAAAGGGCCTGCCCTTCACCTTGCTAGTTTTGAGCACAACTGTTGTGATTGAGGAAACAGAAACACTAAGTTGATTTCACCCTTTATTTTCACCAAACAGTAACCTTAGTCAGACTTTCCCACTGCACTGGCACAGTACAAAAACAAAGTGAAATAAATTGTTTTGCTACGCAAGGCTACCTGTATACAAACTTCCTCCCCTCTTTGATTTACTCCTTACCTGAATGTTTTTTTTTTCACAACAGTCTGTCTTATTTATCCATTGTTTCTTTTCTCTCTCTTTTTCTCATTTGTCTCATTTGTTAATAGATTTTCATAAATTAGAATGATTCTTTGAGAAGTCAAATATCAAATGTTTCCATCTCCGACAGGCTCTAGCAGAGGAAATGGACATGCAGAACGAGCGTCTGGGTTGGCTGAACAAGCATGCACCTCAGATTCTGGCCAATCCCACTGTGAGCCCTCAGGACAGAGACCAGCATGTCGGCAGGCTGAGAGCCATCAACCTCAACTGGAGCAAGGTGAGAGGTGCCACCTCCTAACACATCCAAGTCTGTATTCCCACTTGGACATTTACATTTTTGTTATCTATCTTTTATTCTCGTGACTATACGTAGATTGCTATGCTCCGTTCCTGGGAACTCGCAGGTTTCTGGAATTTCCTTCTTCCCATCTCAGACTGTTCAAATTGTTGAGGTTGGAGCCAAATGGATGCTGTATTGATATCAGTCCTGGAGCTGACATTAAATATGACATTTTTTTTTATAAATCATTGGCTGAAAATGATTGCATAATGTTGCTATATTTGCCCATGCAAAATTAAATGCAAAATGCAAAGTTATCTAGGGTGCATGGCCTTGCCATGCAGTTTTTTACCACTGACCTATAGAAGCCCTAAACCCTCCAGTTTTCAATGTGCTGCTGTAATTTTCATCTAATGCAAGCCTACACAAACAGGGGCTAGCTGTAGGTATTTACAGCTCTCGCTGTTCACTACAAACATCACTGTGTTTCTTATTTTGGTCATTTGGTCACTCAGAAGTAGGATACTTCCTGGTTCCCTCTTCTCATGAATGCAGCATTATATTGCAGTATTCACCATGTTTTTCACCATGGCTTGAGTCTGTTTCCATCCCTCTCTTTGACTCGTTTCCTTCATCTGTTTCTGCTATTTTTTTCTCCCTGCCTCTCTCCCTCCTTCCCTTCACTCATCCTTTCCTTCACTCATCCCTTCACTCTCCTCCTCTCCCCTTACAGGTGACCCGTGAGTTGTTGGACAAGGTGGGAGAGGTGGAGTCCAACCTGCAGAGTCATGGTCAGTTCCAGGACAGGATGAACAGGCTGACCGACTGGGTCCTGGTCACACACCAGACACTCACATCCAGAGGCCTCAGCCCTGGCCAAGCACAGGTAAACCTCCTTTACTCTAATTGCGTCACAGGAACAAGCACACCTAAAACCACACACACACACACACACACACGCACATAAACCTATAGGCAGGCATATCCACTAAGTACCTGAAATGAGTGCTTTTGGCCTGTTGTAGGCTCTGGAGACCTCTATGAAGGAGAGGAAACGGGACTTGGAGGACCTGCTGGCTCGTTCAATCGAACTACAGAGACGACAGCAGCTGTTGCCGCAGGAAAAGGTCCTAGTTGCCGCAGTGACATAATTTGATAATATACACCATAAATTGTAGCATATAATTATAGCAAATTATAGTGTTTAAGTGACATTTGTCCATTTCAGGGAATTTCTTTTGGTAAATGCGCTGTTTAATTGAAGTTTTCATCAGGCTTACCATGGCTTATCTATTGTGTTAAAGAACAAATGGATTCTTTATACTGTTAGTTACGTTTTTACCAAGTGATGATTGTGCTCTTTGTGCCCTCATGTTTATAGAGTAAGGTAGAGCAGCTGGCCGCTGACTGGAAGGCTCTAGATGGTCGGTTGAGGGAATCACTCCAGCAACCTGTCTCTCCATGGACGCAGCACCATGTCGTCCAGCACCAGCAACTTGGTAAAGCCATCTCAGGAACTTCATTCATTCAAGTTCACCTTTTCTCTTACTGGTCATGAGCTCTGTGTTCATTGTAGACTCCATTTTTTCTTTTTACTCAGCTCAGAAGGACTGGACCAAAAATTGAGCGTTTTGAAGCTATTAGGCTGAAGATAATGTGTGCTTGTTGTCTTTTACTCAAAACATTTGCATTTATTCCAGATGTATCAACAGACACAGACAGCACAGACTGGTGGAAGTTTATTTCTCAAGTAGCTTTGTCCTTGAACGACATCCTGTCAGTGTAGTTATATCGGTGGCCGATCTTGTCAGCATCCACAGTCACCTCTCAGCCTCACTATCCCTGGACATAGTCCGTGGGGAGTACACTCAAAGAGCACCACGTCTGGCCCTGCGAGACCTTTTTCATAGTATACCAAGGACATAAAGATGAATAGGCAGAACACATTCCCCATGAAAGACTAAGCCCTTATTGTGACGTGTAGAATGAGCCATTTGGATTCTACTGACCTTCATCAGACATACCATTGATGGGAAATGGCAAACACAATAACGCGTATCTAAATATAGAAAAGATGTCCGAATACAGGGGGTGACATGACATTCTTACAGGACCATACCAGTGACTTTGCGTGTTTACTTTAACATTTACAAAATGCATATAGGTCACATTTCTGCTAATCTCTTCCCAAACCAAGCAGTCATATTTATAATTTCCCACCTTTTATCCAGCTACTTCATTCCAGCATAATTGAAAAACTTTCAGAAACTTCATTCACACCAGTATTCCGTTATCTTAATAAAGTCGCCCCCATTGGTTTTCCTAAAAGCAGCAGCACTGTTGTGTTTTGTGTGTTGATGATTTGATGCTGTGTGGTGTGAAACACTATCTCACCACTGGGAAATAGCCCCCAAGGAAACACTTGCTTTTCATAGCAAATTATCAGGTCTGCGGTTTATTAATGGCGACGGCAAGCTGAACATTATAAGGTGGCTGATTCAACCAAAAAAATTAAAATTGAAAATCAAGGGATTTTGATTGTATGTTGTGAAATATTTAGTACTCTTGTGTGACTTGCAAAATGGTTTGTTGCTATGTAAAATGTTGATAAATTGTAGTAAATGAGCCAAATATCCAAAATTACTGGTATGGTCTATGAAATAACAGGTTAAATACTCCTCATTTACCCAGCTTGATCTGACAGGTGGTGTTCTATGAACAAAACCAATTTGTAGTGAACAACATAATCCTGTCAGTGTATCAGCAATATGAGGACTGAAGCTTCATGTGTCCATGTTTTCATGAGCTGAGAGTGAACCTCTTTCACGGTCATTGCCTTTGAAAGAAGTTCTATAGAGAAAGCCAACATTGCATGCTGTGAGCTCCCTGCTTGCACCCCCATCCAGTGTCTGCAGTACCCTCGGCAGTACAGATGGCCAGCCTGATGAGCGAGGACCCCCATCACCAAACTCCCCACACCCCGGAGACCGTGGCGCCCACCGACCTCAATGAGACAGCAACTGAACTGGCAGACTGGCTTGTCCTTATCACACAGATGCTAAAGTCCAACATTGTCACTGTAGGGGACACAGAAGAGATCAGGACAACCATGGGACGTTTACAGGTGAGAATGATGGATGGAAGTTGAGTATGAGTCAGGTTGTATTTTAATACAGCAGTACAACGCTTGTGAGGTTTTTGCACTTTGTCTTTGATGGCTTGAGAGCTGAAAAGGTGTGAAAAGCCTCTGGCCATGAATCTGTATATGTTTGTGTGCATGCATCTTGTTTGGACAGGTGACTAAAAGTGACCTGGAGCAGCGTCACCCCCAGCTGGAGGACATTTTTACCTTGGCACAGAACATCAAAAACAAGACCTCTAACCTGGACGTCCGCACATCCATCACTGAAAAATGTATGTACAGAGCAACACTTTTTCGCTAAAAAAATATTCATGAGAAATTAGCAAAGGAAAGAGATGTCGTTTGGTGTGAACATATTTGCTTTTTGAGATTGTACAGTGCATTTTTTTTTAATTTGGTGAAAAATGTATTGCTTTTTGCTGTTTGTCCTGCCTTTTAATGATGCTTATGTATATTTCTCTCTTTCTCTCCAGTGGAGAAGGTACGCAGCCAGTGGGACAGCACACAGCACGGCGTCGAGGCACGACTCAGGCAACTGGACCACATGATTGGACACAGTGAGCAGTGGGAGGGGCAGAGGCAGGAGGTGACGGCACTAATTGGACACAATGAAGGACGTTTCCAGTACCTGCTCCAGCAGTCCAGAGATCCACTGACCAAACAGCTTGCTGACAACAAGGTGACACAAAAGTTTCACCACTAAACTTTCTTTCAGTGTCCCAAGGATCCCTAATGGCTTCCTCAGGATATTTCCTGTGACTTATTATCCATACACTTATATTGTCTCTAGAGAGGAAGAACCCACGATGATAGTACTTAATACGGGGGGAAATCAGTAACTTTTACGTGTATCAGAGGTCGTTTCTAAACTTTTATAAGCCTGTATAAGGTAGGGCTGGATGAATAAATAACTTGTCTAGAGTAGATCATTTTAGAAATTTATACAACCACATCATTCATCATTTTAATTTGCGATGATGACTTGGTACAGAGTTTCTGGGCTGCAGATTCTGCTTCATCATGATTGGGTCTGATGCATTACAGTGACCAAACACTAGAGGGCAACTGTGTTCAACAGAATCCAGCATGCTAGTCACACAGCTATCCACTCCTGCTTTGTGTGGTCTGCTTTGTGATAACATTGTAATAATGAGTAATTACCCAATTAAAATGGTGAAATTTACCTTTAGCTGACAGAATAAGAGGCCTGGGGTCATGTAAGGATGACTTGTACACTAACAGTGGATTTGAAACCACAGAGTCTGACCCTATGAATAAGAATTTGGCCTTCAAGTGACCTGCTAAATTAAATAGAGGTTAAAAAATAAGAATGTCAGAAGGGGCTGGCTGAGCAATAAGAAATTTCTTTATAGGGTTCACTGTTAAATGTTGCTGAGTCTAGACAAGAAATCATTAATATCCATGTGGGGCAGTTTGTCTTACAGCATAGATACTAAAGCAACATTATATAGAAAACATTATACATAAATAAACACGGCAACAGCGCAGTATTGCACAACGGGGCTCTCCACAGTGGTAAATACAGTTCAGTCATTTTCCACATTATCAGCATAATGGGTGATTCCACCAAATATTTATGGTGATTGCTTTGCAGGCGTTCCTCCAAGACCTGGGTCGAGGGCAGGCCACCGTAGCAGCCTTCAATGAGCTTTCCAGTCATCTCCTTCGGGAGTATTCTGCTGATGACACCAGGCGGATCAAAGAGATCACAGACAAACACAACGCAGCCTGGAACACCATCAACAACAGGTGCACATGCATAAAGTTGTGCATACATACATACATATATAGCCATAGCAGGGCGGGGAGATATATCTGCATTATATTGAGATTTTGCTATGAGGCTACTTATTGTCTGGGATTTTGGACGTCGTGATATTGTGAATTGGCTTTGTCGTTTCCTGGTTTTGGAAAATCTCTTGTCTCAGCAACTCATTAAAGCACCAAAAATACTAGGATATTTGATTTTGCCCATATTGCCCAGCCACTGCACATACAGTTCATTGCTATTTCTTATCAGGGAGACGATTTTGCAGCTGATATGCAATCATGAACCTGCATACTCATTAGCTGCTAGTTTTATCTACAATGCTGATCTTGCGTGATTGACCCATTGAATTTGACTGACAGGGCAAGTGATCGACAAGCCCAGCTGGACTGTGAGCTGAAGAGCCTGCAGGCCTCTCTCAGAGAGCTGGAGGCGTTCCTCAAATGGCTCCAGGAGGCAGAGACTACTGTCAACGTTCTGGCTGATGCCTCACAGAGGGAGGAGCTCTCTCAGGACTCCCCCCATGTGAAGCAGCTGAGAGGACAACTGGAGGTAGGCCACTTCGCGGCGGGAGAAATGGTGCGCGCATGAGTGTGTGTGTGTGTGTGGCATCTGTGGACAGGTGCTAGCCTATTATCTGGGTGTCAGCCTTCATTAACGCATCCTTCAGCCAGAGGACCGGGCTCGGGGTGTGTGTGCACCCATGTGTACACTGCTGGTTAAAGATGTGTGAATGAAAGGGCAAGCAGAGTGTATGTGTGTGTGTGTGTGTGTGCAGTTGTTTGGTTGTATGCATGGATTGTAGCTCATTGATCTCCTGGTCCTTCACTGCTCAGGAATTCAGGAATGTGTGTGTGTGTGTGTGTGTGTGTGTGATTGCGCTTCCTCTCACTAGCTTGTCATTTACACAGACCTTCCCTCAGGGATCTGTTGACACACATTATCTTTCGCTTTATATAACATTTTAATCCAAAATCACTTCACCTCACTCTTTCCTCAGATAAAGTAGGTGTTAATCCTTTGACACAGCCCTCCGAAGTTTGAAAGGTCTTTCAAAAAAAACAAAAAAAACAAAAAACAAAATCAGATCCTGACAATCTCATCCTCATCTTGTTTGCGTTGTACCCTCTAGGGCTCCAATCTGCACACCCTCCTTCCCTTTTCCAGAAAGGGTCACTGATTTCATATATATATATGTGAGTGTGTATTCAAGCTTCCTGGTGCACTTAAGATAAGAGCCTCGTCCCTGAGCAGGGAGACAACAATGCGGTGACGTCACATACCTTTCTTCCTTGCAGAAAGCCTCACCGCCGTGATGACGATCGTGCTTTCTTTTTCTTGGATGCCATGGCACCATCACTCTTATTTCCAGCATCCCATTCTTTTTAAAGTAGGCCAAGGTTATCAAGGAAAATCACAGAATGGATGGTTCATCCACTCAGATCTCGGTGGCGAAAACACCGTGGCTGAAACAGGGTTTGGGGTCTGATTCTGATGATTTCGGGGAGAACAAACTAAATCAGGTATCTGTCAGTAGTAATTATATGTTTTCTGGTTTTGTTATTGCTAAGCACAATCACCAGTAATATTGTACACCTCTATATTGGTGGATCTTGCTGGACCGGATGAAGTCCATTGTCTTTCTTTTCATCCTGTTTCCCTCCGTCTGGCTTTGTAGTACAGTTGGACTCAAGACTGATGGATGGTACTCAGTGCTAGAAGGTGGATTAATGAAACAGAGACGGAGATTAGAGCGTCGTCCCCCAAGCCCTCTTTAACTCACATCAGCTGCCCCGCCGCTGACCAGTGTCAAGCTGCATCTTACTTTAATCACATTTCTCCACCATGAGCCGTTGTCATTACAACCGCCTTTTTAACTATTCGGCCCATAGATTTGGTGAGTTGTCAAATGCCACGTGGGATGCAAATTGTGCATGTTAGCTCACTGCAAAAACGAGAGGATGAGTTGCCTGTGAATAATAGCAAACACACACACACACGTTGATTCAACTGATTTGAGGCTGAGGGATAGTTTTAATCACACAACACCTTCCCGTTGCCAGAGAACGTTTGAATACATTTTTGACAGCGGGGTCCAATTTGTTGCCAGCTGCTGGGAGCTTTGCCTATTTGCATTGTCCAAAAAGTTGCCCAGGGCATCACCACTGTGATATCTTGCTGGTAAACCACTGTTAATGCGCGTGTGTGTGTGTGTGTGTGTGTGTGTGTGTATATGTGTACGTGTGGGTATTTTGAGATTGCAGGCTGATTGTATCATGTCAGAAAACCCAGCCCCTTTCAAGTTATGCTGCAGGGCTACGGTGTGATGCTAGCATGGGACCTGGCATCACATAAACCACTGACACACACACACACACACACACACACACACACTCAGTGGAAGATATAGCAATAATGCCGTCCAGCCAAAAGGGCAAAAGTCCACTCTGTTGGAAGGGGCTGCTTTTATCGGACTCACCGTGTGCATTTGTGGCTGTGGGCATTACAAATGAATGTGTGTGTGTGTGTGTGTGTGTGTGTGTGTGTGTGTGCTTGAACCGTGACAGTATGCCAGAGAGTGGGAGAGTGCATAAGCCTCCTACAATCTCTTAGTGAAGACCCATCAGTGCCATTAACACAGAGCCAGCAATACACTCAGTCTCCCATGTAATTCCCCATGAAGCAGAGTCAATACTCTGTGGAATGACTGAAATGGACGGTGTAGCCAGTTAAACCTTGTCTAAACAGAGCTCTTCAACAGGCTCATCATGATCCCCCCCCCCCCTCCTCCTCCTCCTCCTCCCCACCGGTGCCTCTACACCGCCTGTGTGTGTGTGTGTTTGCCTCCCCAAGCCTGCAAGCAAATAACGGTTGCCGTTGGTGGCTGTGTATGCAAGCTGTGACGGCGGAAAAAACGCATGTTGGTTTAAAATAATTGTGCCTTCTTCCTCTGCGCCTCGGAGTTGGACCGCTCTTCGTCGCTGTAAGATGGCAAAGCGAGTGGAGACCAAGCGGTGTGTTCCTATAGCGCTGAAGTCAACGCCGCACTTAGCCTGCTGCTTGTTTTTTTGCGTGTGTGTGTGTGAGCAAGTTTTGTTTTCACCGTGCTTGAATTTATTATTATTATTTTTTTTTCCCAGATATGTGAGTCACAGTGGCGGGTAACTGTGTTGGTGTGAGCGGCGTCGATTTCCATGCTGCTTTGGGGCAATTGAGAGGTTTTCATCCTCACTTCAAATAAATGCCTCTTGTCTAACGGTTGGGGGAAAGCGAGAGGTTTTCAGCGGCACTTAAAATAAATGTCAAACAGGGGAGTTGTGCCGGAGAACATGAATCGCTTTAAAATACCTAACCGGGTGTAACACTGTGTGGTCAATGGCTCGGCGGGAGCTGAGAGGCTGCTTTATGATAATATCTGCTGAGGCGGCCATCGCTTCACCTCGAGTGCGCACATTCCTCTTTTGACAAATGTCTTAGCCTATCTCTGCTTTCATCTGAGTCCCTTTTTTCTTCTCCCGCCTTTTTTTTTCTTCTCCCATTTCTCTCATGATTTGATCTCTCAGGTAGTTCTGCACTTCCTCCCTGCCGATTTATTCTCTGAAGCTTTAGCCATTTTCCGTGTTGATAAAAGATGCTTAAAGAGCTTTAATCATTTCTTGACCTTGCCCCGGCCCCTTTCTCTCCTCTACTTAACTCCTACTTTTCTTTATCTTTTATCTTGTGTTTTTCCCAGTAAGCACCTCTCTCTCTCTCTCGCTCTCTCTCTCGCTCTCTCTCAGTTCTTCTGTTTCAGAGCTACATCTGAGACGCGCAAATGCACCGGCACTTATAGCACACACTTGTGTACTCTCTCTCTCTCTGTCTCTTTCTCTTCATTTCTCCGACTCTTGCTCTCTCTCTCATTAATTCACCTTCTCGCCTCGAACGCCACACATCAATCTTGACGCCCACTGTATAACACACAGCGCGGGGAAACAAAAGGAAGAGAGATAGAAGTGGAAATGAGAGGAGAACCGGGATAAACACACTCTCTGTCATCCCCTTTCACTGCGTGTGCATCTCATTTGTCCTCTGGCTTTCTCTCTCTCCCTCCCTCTCTCCTCACTCTCGCTCTCTCTCCCTCTCCCTCCCTCTGTGTGTGTGTATGTGTGCGTGTGTCTGTCTCCTTCTATCTCGTTCACTTGTCGGTCGCCTTGTGTAATGTCATTCTTCCTGCACAACAGAAGGAGTTTGTCGTCCGTTGTCCTGCCGCTCTTGATCTGTCTCTCTCCTCTCTCCTCTCCTACTCTTTCCCTTTCTATCTTTCTCTGATCCATAAAGAGGGCATCGCGTGCGTCTCTCCTCCCTCCTTCTCTCGCTCTCTGTCTATCTCTCTCGCTCTCTCTCTCTGGATCAGTGGCGGTAAAAAAGTGAGCGGCGTGCGACCAAGAGAAGCATTTCTCTCTTTCTCTCTCTTCCTTTTCTCGCCCGGTGCAACTCGTGCTTCCCTCTCTCTCTCTTCCCTCCCCGCTCACCCGCACTTTGCATCTTTTTCCTCACGTGCTCATCTGTCGTTTCTTCCTCCTCTACTTCGTCTCCTTCTTCCTCCCCTTCTTTTTCCGTCCTCACCCTCCTCTGACTCCGCAGGGGGCCGTCGGAAGTGATTTGTTTTTCCTTCTCTCTTGTGCTTTTTCTCTTCTGGCTCTGCGGTCGGAGCGCGTGTGTGAATGTCCGCGTGGAGGAGAAAGTGAGTGCCTCGTCCTGTGCTGCCCGCCTGCATCATCACATGTGTGTTTTGTGAGTGAGTGTGTGTGTGTGTGTGTGTGCATGCTGACGGATGTGTGAGAGCAACTGTTTGTGAAGGGGGGGTTGAGAGAGAGAGATTGTGTGTGAGCCAACTGAGTCTGCGCTCACACTGTGTAACGTGTGTGTGTGTGTTTATGTGACGAAACGCGGGGGCATGCCTCTCTGAGTGCGCTTGTGAGTGTTGCTTTTTTTTTTTTTTCTTTCCCCTGTGTGTGTGTGTGAGTGTGTCTGTATGTTTGTGTGTGTGTGTGCGCATCACGTCAGCTTGGCTTGGGTCTGGACTGCTGGCTAGGGAGAGGGAGAGGGAGAGGGAGAGCAATATGAGTGGGGTAGGGCAGTGCTAGCATGCGGACCAGGAGCAGGCTGCTGCAGACCTGTGGCAGTCTTAAGATGATGGCCATGGTCCGGACCTCCCTCCAGAAAGTGGTGGTCTTCCTACACAGGCTCCAGAGGATGGCCATCTCCTCACCGCGCTACCAGAAACTCTGCAAGGTACGTGGACTCTGACAACGAGAGCGAGAGAGCGAGAGAGAGAGCGAGAGAGAGAGGCGACCGGTGGAAGGACAGTTTTTGTTTTGTTGTTCTTGTTTGTTTTCCCGGCGTCGGTCTTGACGTTGGCTCTTGGGGTCACTTGGGTTTTCTGTGAATGTGCTGCTTGCTTGTGAGTTCGTTTTTTTTTTTTTTTTTAAATGAATTTGGTTCAGTGCATCAAACTTTCCTCATCTCAGACATTTCGGGGTCTGCTTTGAGGCTTTGGGATTTGAGATGAAAGCATACATCTGTATGTCTTCATTTTGTTTTCCTATCAAGTTTTTTTTTTTTTCATCTGTTCATGCTGTTCTGAATAAGGAGTGGCTTTGCAGTGTCACTTTTTTCCTTATTTTCTCTCACGCAAGACTGTTCTTTCTTGATAGTCACCAAATATATTCTTGCCTCATCCATACTTTACCTCCCTTTTTTTTTTTTTTTTCACATTTTTATTCATGCATCGTTTGGGTGTCAAGACATTCTGTCCCTGCCGATGTTGTTTTGGGGACTCTGTCACCTCCACAATATGCTTTTTTATATACCTTCCTGTTTATGGAACTTTTGGCACTTTTTCTGCATCAAAAAATAATGAACCCTACTGCGCACCTCTGTCGCTGTGTGTGCCTTCTTTTAAGTATTTTTGTCTGTATACCGTCAGCGTATGAAGTGTGAAGTGAGTTTCGACTTTAACAGTGGTGCATGCATAAATAAACAGGTTTCAGAAGTTTCTGTATGTGTGTCAGTGTGTGTGTGTGTGTGTGTGTGTTTATGGCATATATTTTTGAATAGTATGTAGACAGAGTGGATTCAGTTTGTCCTCAGAAGGAGACTTGCTGTCCACTAGCTGAACAGTGAAGAAGAGAAGAGGTTGTTGTGCAGTAGATCTCCTCTGTCTTACTTACCTGCTCATATAAATTGTGGAGGAGAAAAATCGTGAGAAAGGAGGGAGTCGAACATGATTCTTCCAGACTAAATTAGTTGAAATGAGCTTACAGGTCTTCTGTCAGTGAGATGAAATCTGATCTTTTTTTTAGTCGCTCTTGTTGTTCTGTGGGATTGAAACTGAATTCCAGGTGTTTGCTGTGCCTCTGGTGTTATGTTGCTCCACAACTTGTTACAGCCTACTGTCAGCTTCATCGATTTAACTTCAGATGAAATTACTGGTTGTGGGAGGTGTACTTTTGAAGTCTCACTTTCTTACAGTGTTGATCATTGTGTTTTTGTCTCACTCACACTGCACAACATAAATACTCATACACTCAGAAGGCAGAGGCGGCCAGCTGCTGCTGAGGTCTGACAGCACAGCGTGCTTAGAGAGAGAATGTGTGTGTGTGTGTGTGTGTGTGTGTGTGTGTGTACATGTGTGCACACATGGGACAGATTTTAATTAGTAGCCATTTTTAATCATGCCTCAGCAAACATGTGGTGGTTCAATTGAATCCTTCTCATGTTATAAATCCCTTACTCTTTAAAAAATCCGCCCCTTTTTGCTTTCTTCCATGCATGTGTTTCCACGTATTTTGTGAAAAGGCCATCGCATGACCAACACAACAAGCTAAATTTGTCTTTCTGCCCTTCTAGTTTCTGTGAGTACAATCAGAAAGACTGCTAAAGAGAAATAAAGAAATAAATGGATTGATGACACAAGGACAAGAGTAAGCGAAAAAGCCTACAAAAGAGAGAGAGAGAGAGAGTGAGAGAGTTAAGCATTAATATGTTTTCCTGCTCGTTCTCAGTTGATTGTTTATCTTGAAGACGCCGTGTTTGCCCTTTCACGTTTAACACATTTAGGGCAAAGCAACTGAATCCAGATTATTTTTAGTTGTGAGCTGTTAGCGCCTCAGTGAACCTGCTGTTTATCACCCTTTGCCCTCATCTAGCATCTCCACGCCACCATCACTCGCTCATCGTTCATGTGTAAATTTCTCCTAAACGTTCTCTGCACCCGACTCCAGAGTCGAGTCAGTTACTTGGCACTCGCTCAGCCTCCCGAGTGGGAGACCTTCCTGGATTGCGTCCTTACCCAGTGGGAGGCATCAGTCATTCCATACTCGATTACCCTCCCCTGGGTTGCATCAGTCATTCTGGCTTCGTTTGGCCTTCCCTCGGGAGAATCGCTAATGCCAGGCTTGTCCTGCCTCCCTGGGGTGCGTTCACTGGCTGCCAGACTGGAACAGTGACTTCCTGATGATGGATGTGCTCTGGGCTTGCCCTCTTGGGTCTGGCCATTCCTCCTGATTCAACCTGGCTCTCTCCCTGCTCCGGGACAATCTGGCACAGCGTTGGCCCCCAAACACTGCACCTGGCCAGCCTCTGTCGCAGTGATTATCAAGGACCCCACATTGACTAATGATCCTCTTTTGAGTAGATTTCAATGTAAACTATATTTCCTGTAGGTGCAGACCCCTTTGTTATTTATTCTGTCATCATTCTCAATAGAAAATACAACTAATGAAATCAAACTACTTGTTTCGGTGGGAAGCATTTACTGTCTTGTTGTTGGAAAAAAAGTCAACACATTGTAAACATCTCCTCATGGCTGAAGATCTGTAAAATATTTTCAACATAAACTTACTGACCGGGTTGATGCTTCCTCTCATCAGGTTCAGAATCATGTGCATTTCCCCAGGCTTTCCAATTTAGCCTCAAAGCTTTTTTTGATCCCTTATAATATATTGGTCCGTCCTGTTAGCCTCCAACATCTTCACCATAGGCAGAGTGTGCCCGCTGTGCCAGCGCACAAAGTCACGATTGATACGAAGTTCTACTGAGTCATAACTGTTGTTTTCTTTTGACTTAATCATGTTTTTCTGGTAGATGCATTTCTTTTTTTGTTTGTGGGTGTGCGTGTGCGTGTGTGCTCCCCTTTAATCATAGTCATTATGTTGATCTATAATGCCGAGCTTTGCAGTCTTTGCAAACCGAACTCATTTAACTAGAACTGTTTTTAGAATTGCATCTATTATTTGCCAGATAAATGGCTTTTTTCCCTCTTTCCCAGCTCAAAGCAATAATGGGTAATGAGGTGGTATGCTATCAGAGAAATTTTACTTCTACTGTGTATTTACTGAGGGTTCCCCAAGGCTTTGTATTTGTGTGTGTGTGTGTGTCACTGTGGCGCATTTATCCCAAAACGTATAATCTCGCACACTGTAAGTTCTTCCCGATTAACGGTGTCAGCTTTCGGTGTAATTGTAAGATTCATCAAATTCACGTAACATCCCGCGCTTTTTTTCTCCTTGCTCTCTCATACCTTGTCCTCCTCTTTGGCTTTCTGTCTTTTCCTGTTGTTTTCTTGTTTGCTTGCACGCTTGTGGCACATGCAGTTTATCAGAAAAGCGTGCCTGTGAAGAGCATGCCTGGTTAGTTTATACTGAAGCATACGGAAGGCCCTGGCGGCTGTTTGCATCTCCTCACTTCTGCTCTGGTCTGTCTCTCTGTGTGTAATCGCTAGCTGAGAATTGGCTGAAGGGCACACCACTCTCCTGAGGAGTGTCCTCCTACTCTCATTACTCTGTCATTGGCTCTGGCTCTGTGTGTGTGTGTGTGTGTGTGCCTGTGTTTACATGTTTATGCGTGTCCAGCCAATGCCCGCTTTAGAAACAGCCCTAAAGCAGCAGTAATGTGAAGTCGAGCCGAGTCTTCCCTGCTATTTTTCTGACAATGGCTTCGGTCCACGGGGCTTTACGCTCCGTCCACCCCTGGTCTTGGCTCACCGCTACCCCAGGACAGGTGACTCAGTCCCAGGCCCAGAGCTCAGCGGCCTGACCTCACTGTCCTTGTGTTAGCATGTGTTAGCGTTAGCACAAGGGACCTCAGGTGCAGCCAGCCCCCTTCACCCCAACTCTTCCCCCCGCCGCTCTTCCGCTGGCACACGCTCAGATCAGACACATTTTCTGTCACGCATACTTACACAGTTCAAATACTGCTTTCTGTCCTCTATTGCACTTGTTCACACACACACACACACACACACACATGCACAGCCACACTGACAGTTTTACCCACACATTTTATCAGCCAGACACACACACACACATGCACACGCACACCGCAGCTGGCCTTAGTGATGAGTCACACATGGGAGGAAATTATATGGTAACAAATTCATAAGTGCAGATCATTTGAATTCATTGAGAGGGCCTTGGGAGTGAGCAGGGGCACTAATAGAAAATGAAGAAGGGATTTATTCTCCAATCACCATTACATGTAAATTGCTACTGATGGACTTCCTATTGGCAAACGACCGCGCTGGACTGAAAGCGAAGCAGGGATCCAAAACAGCCGTCGCATCACTGATATATCCCCGCCGTGACGCCGCTCTCCTGTTTTCAGCTGCCATCGCCGAAGGAGGAAGTGACTTTGCTTTATTATAAGGAGATGAGGATTAAAGATTAACTGGGAAACAAGATGTGTGAGTGATAGACGTCATCCTCAGATGAGATGAAATATAAATGAACAAGTTGGGTTCATTTCAGACATGTGCATCTCCCATACCCACATTTCCCAGCCCTCTCCTCCTCCGTCTCTACATCCTACTCTCTCTGTGGATCCCGCATCCTGGAAACCTTTTATTGAGCCAGTAATACATATGTGTGTGTGTGTGTGTGTGTGTGTGTGTGTGCAATAGCAATGGATTTTGTGTGCACTGTTGCATTAGTGGCTTTCAGGCTAGCCTCAACCAGCAAGCTAAATCTGCTAATGCCTGTGTGGTTTATCATCAGAAAAAACTTAATAGTGGTGGAAACCTCTGTGCTCACCCAGCCCCCGTGCCCTGTGATGGCCAGGATAAACAACAGACTGTAGTCAGAGGGAGAGAGAGAGAGAGAGAGGGAAGGGTGTGTGTGTGTGTGTGTGTGGCAAATATGCATTCATACTATGGCTGCATAGTTTTGATGCTTTCTGAGGAGCAAAATCATTTTACCAGGCATTGGATTATTTTTTTTGTTCGTGTTCTAAATGTGCCAATATTCCACAATTCACTGTGGAGATCACAACTGTGCAATAAATACAAGTGCACTATTAATTATGCAGGTGGGCGAGGTTGCGTGCGGGTGTGTGTTTATGTGTGTGTTGGGTGGCTGTCTTGATGGATATGCCAAGGCTCTAGCAGAGCACGTAATCCACCATTAGATAGAGAGACTGGCCCTGAGCTTCGTCTTTGAGCTGCACTAAGAGACCATGTATACACACACACACACGCAAACAAACAAACATACACACAGACAAATCCACTGCCAAAATATTGTGCACTGTCATCCTGGGCGACTGTTTTTTTTTGTTTTTTTCTCAGTGTGGGAAGTCATCAGTCATATTTGGGAGAGCACGGGTCAGTGTATTTGGCCTTCTGGCGGGGTTGTCTATTTTCGCGCAGACCAAAGCGGACTAGGACAGCACCGTCTGACTCACCTGACAGCTGTGATCTATGACTCGGTCCAACTGCCCGAGCCGGATCGCACCAGTTCAAGGCGGCTTACGACTTCGGCATCCTGCAGGCCCGGTGGACAAAGACACATCCCGTGTGTTTGCAACTCGCCGCGGGTTCAACGCGAAAAACAAGATTGTAATTCAGCAGAAAAATGCATGAACATAATCTTTTCACACCTGCAGTCTTTGGTCCAGACTTGGAGAACTTTTTTTTTTCCCCGAGTTTGGACTATTTTGGCATGTGTGAAAACTCCAAGTGAGCTTTTCAAAAAGGTTTGCGAGAAATCTTGGTTCTCCGCCCAGCAAACTGTATTGTGGACCAACTGGGAAAGCATTTCAAAGATGTATGAACCAAAGCGAGAAATTTGACAAAGGGCATTTCCAGGTTTGTTGAGTGACAGTGGTTATAGAGGAGTAGCAGCCGTGTCGTCTTCTCTGCTATGTATCGGAGCGGTATTGGCGACATTTAATGTTTTTTTTTTTTTTAAATTTTATTTTCATCTCCTCTTAAGTCTTGTGTTTTTTCTTATTTTATGTCATGTTTTTATTTGCTGTACTAATATCTTAACGGCTTGTGAAGCAGGAGACAAATTTCCACTTGTGGTCAGTAAAAATCGATCCTATTCTGTTCTATAAAAATAGCCTCCTTACCTTGAGGCTATTTTCACCTGTAGGCTTTTTTTTTTTTTTTTTTTTATTACCTAAAGGCTATTTTCAACACACCAGCCACTCACCATGTGGGTATCAAAAGGTTCACTTGTAGGTATGGCTGTGTGCAATGAACCTTGATGGGTATAATGTATCATGGACTCTCATGTGGACCACATATGTGAAAATGCCCTTAAAAAGAAAGTGGGAAAAAAAATAGATAAATTGAGATGGGGTGAGGGGTGCAGGGGGGGTCACTGCCCTGGAGACATTGAGGGGTAGAGGGTGGTAATTTTCCTTGCTTGAATGAGGTCTCCCTCTGCCCCTCCAGGTCACTAACCCCCCGCTCCCGTGTCGTCCTCCTCCCTGTTTGGAGTGTGCAGGAGTGGGATCCAGGGGGTGAAACAAGTGAGGAAATAAAATGAAGGGAGCGATCATTTTTCCTTTGCTGCTCCCTTTATTCTTGGCCCTGACAATGCCCTAGCTCCCTGCCTGTATCCCACACTGCCAATATCTATTGTACGCACGCACACACACACACACACACACACACACACACACAAATGCAATAATGCTGACTCATAGTCCATGTTGTGTTTGAGTAACTTAAGCTCTGTGGTGCTGACGAACACCAAGATGTGAGATTGGAAGAGATTACAATATCTTAACGGCTTAACATCCCCTGTGCACCTCATAAAAGCAAACGCGCACACACACGCATGAAGAGAGGTCTCCAGTCGATCACCCTAACACGCACAATCGATCACGAGGCCAGACTCCTGATTACAAAAGGATGGACCCATTTATTGCTTCTGCTGCTCTGTTTTTACATTACCACTCTACTGTGTTTTGTGTTTTTCTTCCTCTCCTCCCCTTTTACGTCACTCCTCCTGCCTCCTTCTTCTGCCCGGCCCCTCCTTTTACCACACACAGTCTTTGACACTCATTTTTTCTCTCCTTTGTAATCTCCTACCCTTGGCCCTTTCTGCCTCTCCTGTCAAGGGGAATTCATGCTTCAGAAAGAAGTGGCTCATTTGTGGGAAGATAACGTCTGCTCCCGCTTCGTCTGAGCAGTCCGGCATTTCATTGTCGCGGTGCACAAATGATTTTGTATTTTGTTTTGTCTCTTCCCCTGGCAAATGGCATGCCCACTTTCGGTGATTTACCACTCCTCACATCTTAGATTCACGTCTGAGCGAGCTTCTTCCATTTAGCTGGCGGAGGATGGGTCACTCTGTTACTGAACTGTACCCTTTCCCAAGAGAGTGGACAAACACAACCTTGTCCAGCTCACTCATCATGTAGACCTCTGATGTAATTGCCCTCTAAGAAGAAAAAAGGTGATTCAACAGTTTGATTAAATTTTTTTTTTGTTCAGAGCACTGCTTAGTAGAAAAAAATCCTTTAAATAAATACATCAAAAAGGTGCTCTTAACCAAACCGACTAAAATTTCAATTCAGTTCAATTGAAAATGGCTTTTGTGTAGTGTTGAGGCAGTAAAAGAAATACGAAGCCATCCTCTGATTAATTAAATAATAATAATAATAAGAAGAACATATTTCACTGGCTTAGCATTAATTAGTTTTGGCTTACATGTCTTCATTAGGGTGTACAGATCAATAATAACTGGGATCAGGAAAGCACATACATTTGGTGTAATCAGTGTAGGCAGACACATTGTTCTATAATGGGTAGGTAGTTTACAAAGTGGGGTTACACTAAAAAGTACCACATATCAACAATTATCAATGAATATGCACAACATGAAAGCATATGATATTAAATTCATCTACATCCAGACATTTTTTAAAGATGAGGAGTGAAAAAGAGCAAATCCTGAACATATCCATGTTTTTTTTCTTCTTCAAACTGACAGCTTAGTTGTATGAATATAGTTTCATTATCACTGCCTCCTTTTTTACAGAGCCTCTCCTCTCATCACTCTCTGCAGCACCAATTTCCTTAATACCACCCCTCAGTAAGCCAGTAAGTGAGCATATGCTCTGGCTCATATCCTTCTCTTCCTATTTATACCATCATCTTCCCTTTGCACGCCACGTTTAAATCATTCATGCTCGCTCCCTGTTTCTTCCATCCTCCTAAAACCTTCTGTCCGTCTATCCCCCAAGTCTTTGGCAGATGGCTTACATGCTAGCTGAGTCTGTACTCTCTTGATGACGCACTTATGAAGTACATCGTTACATGCTGCTAAAACATTGATCAAATGCTTTCACTGACACGGCAACATCTAATCATGCAGGGTCAAGTCCTTAGAGGTATGGTGTTCATGGCTGCTTTACGATGCCGCGCAAAGCGTAAAGATGTGTCTCCGTTCTGTTTAGCTTTTGTGTGCTACATGTTCATGTGAAGTCGTGTGCAGCAGATGTTCCCTAAGACAGCAGATCCCTGACTCAGGGGGCTGTCAGCGGCCTAAATCAGGAGAAATGAAGCTAAATGAAAAGTAGCAGCGAAGCAATGTAGTGGACAAGAGCAGGGGAGAGAGGAGGAGCGGGCACGAGGGAAGGAGGGGAAGACTAGTAGGAAAAATGAGCGGCAGAGAGAGAGTCAATACATGCATGAAGAGAGAGACCGGTGTGTATGTGGTGAGAGACGGGGGAGAGCGTAGTGAGCGTGCCCTAGGAGGTAAATACAGCGGTGCGGGAAAAACAAAAAGCAGCTGAAAACGGTTCCCGCTCTTATGTCAGAGGGAGATTAAAGATAAATCATGCTATATATAGTCTGTAATCTGCAGGGCACAGCCAGCTTGTGGAGCCTGAGTCAAACACCACAGCAGGCCCAGAGAAAACACAGTTTAATAACACCACAGCAAGCCGGGCAAACACATAGTTTAGTAAAATCACACTGAGTAGAGCAGGAGTCTCTGTCCAATGCCTGAGATTAATATGATGGGTAAGAATCACTCACGGGAAATCTATTTATCCTTGTTGGCAAAGCATCCTCACTTTGCCCCGAGGAGTTTTTGATCTTGACATGCATGTGTTTCACTGAGCAGCTGTTTGTAGAAATAGAAAAGATGCTTTGAGTCGGAAATCTCCTTTTCACATAACTTGGGCTAAAGACAAGAAATAAGAGTGCTGCCTCCAACTCTGCGATATTAAAAAAAAAAAAAAAAAAAAAAAAAAAAGTTTTAAAGAAGGATCAGTCGGAGGATGAGATGACAGGAGGGGATCAGTATAAAAAAACGAAAGCATTTGAGACTGACAGGCAAAAATAAGCTTTAAGTCTCTTGAGTGCTGTTACTGTACCTTCACGTATGGGACTAGAGACATCAAAAAAATTACGAGCAGTTGGGGGCCAGAGCGAGGAAACGTATTAGATTTACTATAGGACTGTGTGTGTGTGTGTGTGCATGCGCGTGTGTGTGCATGTGTGTTCCTGGGGGAGATAAGTCAAGTTTTCCTGACATGAAAGTGAGAGCAGAGCCAACTCAAAAGGCGGAAGAGGGAGAGATACTCATTCATTCATTCAAGCTTTATTTAACCTTGATATATCAATGAGGAGCTATCCTTATTTACAATGGTGTCAAGATGTTAAAAAAACTATAAAAACAACAGTGTATAATAGCCAAAAGTTAAAAAAACAGGATAATAAACATGCTATGGAGAAAATTGTAAAATAGATGAAATAAATGCAGTCAAGTATAAAATAAATAATACATACAAGTGCAGTAAACAGATAAAATTAGTGCAGTTTAAAGCATTTTACAATAAATTCAAATGAGATCTAAAAAAAAGGCCCAGACATAGTGGCAGCAGATTGTTCCATGTATAAGGATTACTGTATGAGCATGACATTTTTCCTAATTCGGTTCTGACTAATGGAAAGTGGGGCAACTAGACTATTCTGTGAGCAATTACATAGATTATGTGAGTTCAGAGGAACGGAAAAAGGGATGAAATATAGGGTGGAAGCATTTCTATTAAAGCTTTATAGGTGAAGCTTTAACCGCCCCTAAAGCTGAGCCTAAAGTGGTACACACAAAAAATGTATGAACATTTTTTGGGGGGAAAGTGCATTTGTTAATAAAAACATGAATAAGAAGCACTGGGTTAATGTGTTTAAATTAACTCACGCAGAGGCTGCCTTACAATTATTTATGCAAATATGGTCCTGTCTGAACATTATTACTGTCAGAACCACTAGAGCCCCTTGTCTTGATGGGGAGTTGAGAAGCTGTAGGACAGAGAGGGACTGACTGAAAAAAGCTGCTAGCACATCTGGTAGCTCAGATGATTGACAGGCTTACCGTTCACTGAGAAACAGAGTTACAAAAATGAATAGACTTAAAAAAACAACAACAAAAAAACCCCCACAACAACACACACACAAAGCAATATTATCAGTGCAAGATTGAAGAAAGTAAAGGCGAAGTTATAGAGAACCAGGATATAAGCTGTGTGGATTATTCCATTCAGCTTGAATACATGAGTTTTGCATTCTGCAGTCGGTGGCACTGAGAGTCTAAGAAAAAGAGCATCTAAATTATCAGCCCCAGCAGATTTCCTACTATCAATACTAAGAAGAACATCAGTGACTTCCCCAAGACTAAAGGAGGACATGCTGACGCTCGGTTGAGACGTGTAACCCCGTAGTTCAGCCTGTGGTTTGAGGTTATGGTTCAGTTCACTCATAATATTATCAAAAAGGTGCCCAGAGGCGGCAGAATGACTGTTAAATGCAGAGCAGATTTCTTTAAGGTCTGTTAATGGCTTGTGCAAGGACTGAGAAAGAATGTACATAGTAGCCAGACTCAAAAGCTGCCTAAGTACAAGCCAGTGGGGAAGGGTTTTTGGAGCGTCTAGTTTGCACCCAAGCGCTGTTCCTAAAATTGAAAAGATCACCTTAGCCCTGCGGTAAACCATGGACTGGACCCAGCTTTTACACTACGTTTTTAAAAGGAGACAACAATGGAATTAAAAAAACACTAAAAAAAAAAAAAAAAAGAAATTTTAAAGCATGTTCAGCATCAGGGATTTCGGCAGCATTAGATATGATACTGCGATTACAAGTCATGTAGAAAAGCTTGATCATTGAGTTTTTTCAGATTTCTTCTAGTGGGCAGTTTCTTTCTCAGTGTTCACGTCTCTGATGCAGGCTATGGGACAATGATCATCTCAATACACCACTGAAGATTATATTTATTTAATTTATCACAGAGAATAATATCAGTTAGGCTTGATTTTGAGATATCATGCGGGGTTGGTGGTGTGGGTTCAGAAATTAGCCTTTTCATCTTCATATCATTACAAATATCTTTGAAATTATTTGGTAATAGCCAAGATTGAGGTCATTAAAGATGACTATCTCAGAGGTTAGAAAAAGGGGAGAGCAGCTCAGCTAACTTATCCAAGGCCTCAACTTGATCCTCGCATCTTATTGATTTTTCAACAAAAGGCTGCGTCTCCTCTTTGGCAAACGGAGTCTCAACATGTCATGACAGAGAGGAAAATTGGCGCCAAGTGTATATATATATATATATATATAAAAAAAAAAATAGTGTTGAGATAGCAAGAGGCAGAGAGAGAGAGGGGAAGAGGGAGAGGATTTTGTGACAAGAGGAAATGCGAATCAGACAGAGTGGTGGGTAAAGACAGGAAGAAAGGGGATGAAGCTTTGGACAGATGAGAAGCTGACAGAAGAAGAAGAGAGAGCGTGTGTGAGAGAGAGGGAGGAGGGAGGGAGACACAAAGGGAAAAAAGGATCGATACGATTGCTTTTTTTGAGCTTTGAGCTTTGCGAGGGTCACTGGAGACACACGCCGCACCAAATCAATCCAAGCACTCATGCTCAGTAGAAAGGATATTCTCAGATTGAGCACTGGGTGAAAATTCATTTATTGCTTCAATACATAAACGACTTCATTTTCACAGCCTTGCTTTCTCCCATGGACAAAAGAGTGATGACAACAAAGCCTTTTACACATTTGTCCAGTTTACAGCTGGGTAGGTCTTGTTGAATGTCGGCCTGTTTTGGTCTCCATCCCTTGTTCTGTGTATGTGTGTGTGTGTGCGTGTGTGTGTGTGTGTGTGTGCGTGTGCCAGTTCGTGCCTGCTAAATATCATTGGGATTAGCGCCGGGGGCTTAATTAAAAAGCAATTACCTTTGGTCGCTGTGGGCGACGCGTGGCAGAGAGCAGTTCAACAAATCTGGTGGATGGTGTGAGGAAACCTCACCAGGCACGCACACTCTCTCTCTCTCTCACACACTTATGTACACAAAATGCACTCACCCAAATTGTGCAATTGTCTGCAGAATTAAAGAAGGATTAAAACAATTGTTAATTAGTGAAGAGGGGTGAAGACTGAGAGGGAAGAGGAGGGGCTGTAGGGCCAGGCTGACTGCATTTCCCTCCTGCCACTCACAGTCTGCGTGTTTTTATTTATGAGGTTAAAGGGGCGAATGATGCGCCTACAACCAAATTCATTTTTCATGGGCTCTTTCCTTCTCCCTCTCTCTCTTTGGTTCTCTTACGCTTCTCTTTCTTTATCTCTCTCCCTCTCTCAAACTCTGAAATAGGTTATCACAGTTATTGCCAGCACTAATCTTTTAATTTTAAAGCTCCAATTAGATTTTGCTAATGACAGTAATTAGATCATCTCTCTGAGACTCACTGCGAAGTGCCCTTGAAAAGCTCCACACTCGAGACAATAATACAAGGGATTGGGTCAGTGTGTGTGTGTGTGTGTTTGCATTGTAATAAGAGATCCCTCTTAAAATGAGGGCACCTGCATCTGCACGTAATTATGTGTTATGGTTTGAGGTAAGTTGAGAATTTGGCTTTGGATAAAGTTTGCGTAAAGATCAAGGTTGCATTAATCAGAGCAGAAACACACATCCAGAAAGTTACGGTGGGTGTAGAATCAATTTAAATCCAAACTGTAACAACTAACAAGTCCACGCACTGGCTGCTCCCGTTTCAGTGCTTCACCTCAGCACCCGAGTAACGTTTCAAGCCAGCGGCTCTTCATCAGACGTGTCACTCGGGCGCTGAAGGGAAGAATTGAAACAGGAGCTGTCAGTGAGCAGCCTTTTTTGTTCTTGTATTAAAGATTAAAGTGAGCCATTTTGTTGTTTAAAGCTTGAGGATATGAAGCATGAAAGTATGTAAGTGCTCTGTGTGTGTGTGTGTGTGTGTGTGTGTGTGTTCCACATTTGCCATGAAATCTGTGGATTTGTGGTAGTTCATCAAGATTTAATTTTGGATTGATGTTCTCCATCCCGGAGAGAGATCCATTAATTACCAGTAACAGCTCTGTTTGGAGAATACACACACACACACACACACACACACACACACACTGGCCATACTGATGTATCATAATTGTCCTCTGTCCTCTCATTGTCCTGCCCTGCTCTATTTATAACCCCTTTTAGCCCCCGCCCCGCCAGACAGCGCCATGGCGACTGAATGATTGACAGGGCAATCGACGAGCTAGCTCAATCCGTCTGACTCCTCTCTTCCTCTCTCTGACCTTCCTTCTGACATCACCACTGTCTGACTGTCGGGTTTCACTCCACGCTCTGTGCCTGCGCTTGCGTGTGTGTGTGTGTGTGTGTGTGTGTGTGTGATCATAACTCAATTTGCAATGGCGCTACACCCCGCTGGTAAATGTCCCCTCTCACACAGAGATGAAGGAGCCACCTCACAGAGGGGATGTGGGTCATAAAGCATACACATACATACGCATATGCACACACACACACACACACACACACACACACACGCACACATACACACACACATTTCTGTTTTACTATACTTGTGAGATCCTTACATTGATAACTTTTATTCCCTACCCTCTAACTCTAACCTCTCCACTCACCCCAACCTACACGTAATTATGTGTCTTAGCTTTAAGTAATAGTACATGGCATTTTCAGAGAAATAAATGCCGGCTTGGATGATTCAACCTACGTTAAATTCATGAAAGCCGTCAAATTTGTTGTTCTGAGCACCCGGTGTCAAGTAGTTCATTCTCTGCGGGGGGGGAAAAAAAAAAGCCTTTGGTTCACCAGAAGTTTACAGCAACCATGTTTGACTGAGAAATAATGTAAGAGCTGTGTCGTTACAATGAGTAATGATAGCCACCATGGCCTAATAAACTCTGGAAAAAAAAAAAAAATAATAATAACTCTTCACAACTGATCTCTGTGAATTTGATTCCAGTCCCTGTAAATTAAAGGAACATGCCAACATTTTGGGCAAAATACCGTTTTTCCGACTTACCCAGACTGAGACAAGACTTTGGACACCATTTTTTCACCTGTGTGTGTCCCGTGGCTCGGTTCCCATGGGTAGCACAGGTTGTTACCTAAGCATAAACACTCGGGGTCTATGAGAGTTATTAGCCTTGCTCCGTCAAAGTGAAAAAAAAATAAATAAATAAAATAAAAAATCCTGTAATTGATGCAATGGCACAATTTGCTGTTTAAGTGAAAGAGGACTCAGACTTTTTTAGGCAGTTTCAGTGAGATTATTTGCTGTGCACCTGGGTTCAAGTAATGTTTTTCTCACACATCCAAATAAACCCGACTACAGGAGTAAAAGCCTCTGAGTTTGACTGAACTGCTTCAGTCATGATTGTTGTGAGGGGGACCTAAATTAGCCCATGTGGAGGGATTTTGTTAAAATTTCTTCACCAAGTTTTAAAATCAGAAAGATAGCAAAACAAGAACACACACACACCAGCGCTCACATCGTGTCTTCCAACTCACAGCGTCCTGTATGGGACACAGTGCTCTCATTAGGGGTAGTCGCTGAGGATTCATTTTGACAGTCTCTCATTTCCTTTCTGTCTCTCCTCTCTCCACTCAGATGTTGCAGTGGAAACACATTCGTGCCCAGGAGTGTAGTTTTACTCGAGGTTTTCTCATCTAGCTCACCAGTTACTGTTCCATTAGCATTACAAAGATATTAATGTTTAGTTTTTCACAGTTTTTTGTGACAGCACAGGCACCAAAACATGTCAAAGTTGTCACGGCTGGCATCTTGAGAGTGCGACAGAAATTCAAAACAGATTTGGATCACGGATGATCAAAAAGTACTTTCTGTTTGGAATCTAGTGAGTCTTATTTTCTCTGCTTTGCTGCACATCTGTGTGTATCCATGCAGATTAATCACCTCTCCTGTTGTTTCTCTCTTTTTGTTTTTCCTCTCCATACTCATCCATTAGCCTCATGCTAACACTTTGCAGACAGCAACATTTTGTGTACATAGTTATTTGCTAGCACCATGTGCCATTCTAGAAGCTTGTGTATTAACTTTCTTTTTTTCTGAAAGTGGCTGTGGATTAGTGTAATACAGTGTCATGGGCAGCAAAGTCTGAGAGTGTGTGCTACCCTGTTTGTATGAAAAAATGTCATGGTACTGTCAAGGAGTGGAATTCATTGCTGATGAGGTTTCTTAACACCTACCATAGCTACTATACCGGTAGTGAACTGTGGATGATGGTTGCCATGACAGTGCCACTAGCAGCCCACTGGAAGCGGAAAACAACAGCAAGCTGGAAGGAGAGCGGGAAGGAAAAGGAGAAATAATGAAGCAACATGGTGTGTCATCAGGAGATGTCATGCCATGGACTGTGTTACTTGGGCACTGCCAGGGAAGTGCCGGAGACAGTTTTCGTTATGGTTGCAGTTTCATTACATCATCATTTCATTAGAAGAACCTCAGCTGACCACAGAGGACAGTTAGGACTCCAGCCAGCCACCCACCCAGTCCTCACCACCTACCGTACCCCTCACCGGCCTCCTCATGTTCCTCAAGCTGTTCTCATGCAGTGCGTCTGCAAAGCGTTAAGCACCCTTGACTCATCCAGTACCCGCCATGGTCTGGTTTAGTGAGCAAAAATAACTTGATTGAGTTTGGATGAAGGTCTCAGTCATGAATGAGGACTTCCTTGCACAAGTAGGGAATTGACCCAGGGTGTTGGAGTTGAAGTCTTCCACCACAGTGACCTTCACATCCTTATGTCAAACTACTACCTGTTTTAGTCATATGAACCCTGGTTCCTGTTTCAGTCATTTTGTAGAACATCCCACAAACTTAGGATGCATTATGTTTTGTAACTTTAACTGCAAACTTGTTAGAGGCATGAGACACAGGCCTGTAAGCTTGAGAAATGAGTTGACCCAAGTGCAACTGAAATGATTTAAGGTCCAAACAATAGTGTGAAATGCTCAATTTTTGTGTCAGACTGACAGAAAGGTATTTTAGTGTGTTGTGACAGTATTTATGCTCATTTTACAGTCTGGCTTCAGGAGCCCATGCCATGTTCAGACATTCTAATAGGCATTATAGATGTTATAGTGGTTTCAATTACAATAAAAATGGCTTGCAGTGCACGGTCGATATCTTGCAGTATAGTAACTGTATGTGGTTTCAGTGGCCTCTCTTAAAAATGTGCCTCCTTACTGTCTCCATGGATATGATTTCTCATTAGGAACCGAGCAGCATGCAGCCCTCAGACGTTTGTATGAAACGTTACATGCTGTACTCCATCATTGTGTGCAAACTCGCTATCTAGATGCCTGTTTGACCGGCCTGATTAACAATTCGTAAGATGAATACTGTAAGAATGCCAGGAGTTCATCTTTGATAAAAATTAATGAGGCGGCACTGCGCTCCCGTTTGCCCTCAACTTATAAAAATGCGGCAGCCGGGCTAGATGTAATGTAGTTATTACTGGGATGTGCATTCACATTGAATTGTAATGTCCAGCCGGGGCTCTCTGGGGCATTGCAGGCTATATCACTGCCACAATGCCATTTCATCATGAGAAACAGTTGTGTTTTTGATTGGATGGCTCCCTAACCCCAAATTGTGCTTTCCCAGTAGTATGAGAGATATTGGGTTGAGGCGCTGTACTGCTGAATTGCTTTTAGAAACTGCATGTATGAAGGGAGTGAATTGTGAGGGGACAAATAGTCACTTTAATGGAAGATGCCCCGTGGCTGTTTCTGGGTCCCAGGATATTGTTGATTTTATTCACTTTTATTCTCCAGTTCCAATACAAAGCAATCATCGAAAGCGTTGTATTTTCTTCTCTATCCATCTAACTCTATTTCTCTCGCGCTCTACTCTTTTTTTTTTTTTTCCATTTTCCATATGGGATTTTTTTGTGAATGACCTGATATGCATCACTGGCTTGTGCAGCTAGTGTTTGCTATTTGCTCACCCTTTTCTCTGTGTGTTTGTGTGTCTAATCCCATTTGTTTCTGTTAATACACTTGCACTGACAGACTGGGCCTTTAAGCAGGTGCTAAATCAATTTAGGGCGTCAGGTTTCCTCATAGACATGCCACTCATCACTTAATTGCTCAGTTCACTAGTTTACCTTAATTAATACATACACACAGACTCGAGCTTAGACATACACAGCAGCTGGGCTACTCTTAGTTTGTGACACAGTAGACTAGATTGATAAATGGCTTTAACACAGGGAGTGCTGACTGGACTCAGAGAAAGGAGTGTTGATTGGCTGCACCATGAGGACATCACATGCGCTCTGTCTCTAACACTTAATTTCCATCTCTTTCTCCCTCACTCTCTCTCCTCTCCCCTCTATCCCGGTATTTCTCTTTATCCACCCGTAGACTTAGTGAATTGAGTGCCTTGTTAATGCTCGACTGACATTTATAAGCAGTGGCTCCCTTTATAATCATTAAGTTGTTTGAGGCCATGATGTGCCCAAATCACTAAATGGCAATTATTCCCTGGACATGAACTGCCTAATTGCCTTTTTAGAAAATAAAATATTTCTATATTTTTTGTCTTGTTTTTCTCTGACATGCACACGTTCCTCTATCTTAATCAGGTGCTGTTTTCATGGACGAAGACAAGAAAACTAAATATAGTCAGCTCAACATTGTGGTTCTTTAATTATTGAAATTAGTTTGGTAATTTTCCAGAAAAGTCAATACATGCATGCAAATCACTGAGTTTAAGCCATATACTTTATGAATATACTCCCGTCTTGGCTATATAAATAAACTTTGTATGTTACAGTCATGTTATTTCATTTGATGTTTAGAAGTCTGATTTAAATTCTGCAGAGTTTGACTGTCACTGGCCTCTCTTACTTTATTTTTTCCTTCTTTGGACCAATCTGATTCGTCAGCCCAAACCCATTTATATGCCGTGGAACCCCGGCTCACCACTATTTTGAGAATCAGTTGCTTGTGGTTTTTCCAGGGAACAGATCCAGCTTACATCCTTAAACTGTGCACATGCTTTGACTGAGAGCTGTTTTCAGGAAGTCCCAGATGTTTGCCTCTACATACATGAACATGAAGTCATTCTTGTGATTTTCATTTCATGGAAATCTTTTGGAAAGACGGCACCCCCTGCTGCAACACTGCCGGCACAAAGCAGACATCTAGCCTCAGGAATGACACTTGAACACTGATCTATTTACCTAAACCTTGCCAGGGTCCAAGGCTTTCATTTCTTAAAACAGACAGACAGTTGTACAAACATTGTCATAAAAGGATATAACTATCAGTGAAAAGTCTGTCTGGAAGATATTTTAGAGCACAGTGCTGTACTTTCTTAGGCCTTATAGTGTCTCATTGCAAATGTTTCTCATGGTTCAAATCATTTATTTTTGGTGGATGTCTGTACGTCAGGAGCTAATTTTTCCATTAAGATAAAGTGACCCACTGTTGGTGTGTTGCTACTCATGCAACAGAATGCACAGGGTGCATAAACAGTACATGCAGGCACATATCACACACAATCAGTTTTATATTGACCCGCAGCCTGGAGCCAAACTCTCCTGCTACAGATTATAGCATTGTTCCTTTTCCAAACAAGGCTGTCCTACTCCCCTCACTCAAGGACTTACCCTCTAGCTATTCTCTCTCTCTCTCTCTCTCTCTCCTCCTCTCTCTTTCTCTCTCTCGCCTTATTTTATTCTCTCCTCATGCTTTTCTTGTCTCAGTGGAGGATTCCTGATGTCATTGTCATCATTGAGAAATAATATGAATTGATTTCAGCTGGGGGTATTTCACATTTTTCAATGATGCTGAAGGTTGAGCTGACTGTTTGTCACGGTGCCTTTTTTATGGCATTTTCTTCTATCGATGCAGTCTAGTTTTAGGGGATAATTTATGATAATGTTACATTTTGTGCTGTGCACCGCTGTTGCATGGAAACCGCGTAACTCCAAGTTTCGGTGATTTTCATGTTATTGCTTCAATTGAAGAATTACCTTTTCCCCTGGCTGAGCAAAATTCCCTGACTTCTTGGGCTTATGAAACCATTACAGAACCTTGATATGAAAACCAGATAATCTTCATGAAGCCATTACATTGCTTATACTGGAGTTCAGGCAGCAGTTCTGAGGAAATTGATGTAACAGGGTGGAAAGGTGATTTTTTTTATTATTTTTTTTATTTATTTATTTTTTTTACTCTCAAGCCCCCGTGAAATTAGTTCAATTGCTCTAACTTCCTGGAAAACAGTGTATTTTTAATGGTGAGCTCATGCTGTACCAGAAGGTGTTAATAAAAACTTCAGCCAGTAAAGGCATCACGCCTCTCCACCCATCCTGTCAAATAGAACTGATTTTGTCTCACTTATATCTGTTTGATTTAAACTTTTGAATGAACCCTCCGTACATTATGTTCCATCCTCTGTTGTAACAGCAAATATATAAAATCAAAGAAGCACAATGCCATTTTGTGGAGTTTTTTAATGAGAAAGAGAAGGCGAGACATGACATAACAAAGGTCACGATTCAGACTTGAACCCGCCCCAACCTTTCACACTCCAGAGTCGCCCCAAACCACAAACCGCCTGTCTACTGATATAGCCCAAAATCTAGCTTTAATTACTCATCGTTTTCATAGAGCAGTGCCCCAGGTCATACATGTGGCTGGCGCAGATGTTATACCATCTGACATGAGACTGGCATATGCCAGGCCTGCGTTGCACGGGGCTGTGATGAACATCAACCTTTCTTTGACCCCAAGGACTCACAGATGAAATACTGTCCAGCTGGTATTCTTCTCCATGTCACCTGGTTTTGTGTGGTACAGTGCGTGGTTTTGTGTGCGTGTGTGTCTTCTTCAGCACAGAGGATTCTGTGAACTCAAGTGTGTGCTCATAGGCTGAGGGATAGAGTGAGGATCTGGGGTGAGATGGTGCAAAAAATGGCAGGCAAGACTGAGCATGGGAATTTAATTTAATGTCTTGTGAACATAGCAGTACCTGCTGACAGGCCACATCATCACCATTTACCTTTTCCTTGTCCAGTCCCTCCTGTTCTTTCTTCTTTTGCTCGTCTTGTTCTGCTGTTTTTTGCCTTGACCTTCTCTGCTCTTTCTATACGCTGTAGCTGCACACAGACCATCCAGAGAGTCGGGAATTACAGCTATTTTTGTTTTGAAACTGCATGATGTCATTTCCCATTCAGGTAACAACAACCAAATATGTAACAGTTGGCCCATGCACAGCATAAATTGTGGAATTTGTATCATCATCTAAAACTGTGCAGCTCGAGTGGGAACGTTCAGGCGAGGGACAATTATATACCCTGTCTGCTATATTTTTCGACTTTGTGTTTCTCTAGGCTGGCATGAGAGCTTGTTAAATTCGCCTTATTTTGCTGCAGCGCTGGATCTACGCCTCTGGAGAGCTATGTAGAAATTATCAGCAGGTGAACAAGTGGGGAAAAAATAAGCCCCACCAGCCTTGTCTAAAAGCTTTTAGAGCACCTTTCTGAGGTTCGATCGAGTCTGGCTTCCCTGGAAGAGGCAGTGTCTAATGGGGACCATTACTCTGGACCACTGCATTCACTACATTTAGCGTTGCTTTCTGTGTGAAATGCACTTGTGTGTTTGATTGTTTGTGAGTGTGTATGACAGAGAGAGAGGGAGAGAGAGAGACAGAGTGAGAAAGAAAGAAAGCTGTTATGTCTGTATGTGCATGGATGCTGTTTTTCCACCACTACTCACCGTATCCTGCTCTTAGTATTGTTGATTCTTATAACCTTGGGGCATCTTGACATATTTTAAAAAGAGTGAGAGGTAGACGGGAAATGATAGGTGAAGTGTGTGTGTGTGTCTGTGTATGTGTGCGGAGAGCAGCCTGCAACATGATTTAGGGATGGGTCTTAAGTCGAGCCAATTACTGCATCACAGCTCTCCCAGTCAGGGTTAAGTGGACTAACAGAGAGGCATGATGGGTAAATCACATACCGCTGTCAGACTCCAAGTGGGTTTTTATGACAGTCGAGGTGGCGGGGGGCATAATGGAAAGTAGGAGATGATCGCAACTGAGATGGAAACTTAAATGACCAGTCGGTAGAAAACTGTAATTCAGAATCGTTTCATTTTCCAGTTTGGTTGAATCAGTTAAGTGCAAATAGCCTCAGCATCTGAGTTTAACTCAGTTGTTGTTTGTTTTTGTTTTTTGCCTTTTTTCTCTCTTTCACTGTCAGATTTTTGTGCTCTCTGTCTCTACTGCTCAGTCTGTTTTAAGCTGCCATGGTCAAGGCCTTTCATGCAAATAGTTCAAAAAATAGTGTTTGAAGGAGTCATGATAGTAAACATCTTTCACCAGGATGTCCTGGATTCTTCAAAGCATGTTATTATTTTATTATTTTTAGCATGGAAAAATAGGATCTCAGCCACAGTCTGGGTTCAGTTACAGAGGCTGTTACCATCAGGGAGGGTGGCTCAGCAGCTCAGCCTTCATTACAAAAGGAAAACTGGATTTTTTTCAAAGAGCTGCCTGTCAGAAAGATGCACATGCTAACACACGCATAAACTGCACACTTGCCTGAGGAGCCGTGCTACTGCTGCAGTTGCAAGAAGCAATGCAGTGACTGTATAAGGTAGATTGACCCTTGGAGAGGCATGTATGATTCACGTAGCTGTGTGTGTGTGTTTGTGTTTTCACAGTATGTGGAGTCCACCATCCCGGACGGAGTAACATGAACAAGATATTGATATTGCTATTACCCTGACTGACATCGCAGTACTAGTGCACCTTGTCGTATAATTTGATTTAATTTAATTAGAATTTCAACGCCCAGTATTATTTGATGTGATTTGAAACAATTTCAGTAGCTCTGCAGTGGTAGATTGTGAGAGTATATCCCAATGGACCACCCACTGATGACTAATCACCTCATATTACACAGTGTTTCTCAGCTCGAGGCTTGTCTGCCAGATGCTCCTTGTTCTCTCTGCTTCACTCAGTGGTAATGTGTATGATAAAATTCATTTAAAAATGCCAATATTGCAGCCATTGTGGCGCCATGCTAGATGCCTTCATATTGCTCTATACGTCTCTGATAACACTTTGCAAGGGTTCTTACCTTTTGTTAGCAGCAGAGGCTTTACTTTAATATAGTAAAACACATAGGAATTAAAGTTGATTTTGAAAATTGGATCACCTTCTATAATGCTTGCGCTATATTATTAGTTCCACTCTTATCTCCTTCTGTGTGCGGTGACTAAAAGGACAGAGCCGAGGAGGGAAGGTGTGTTAATGGCATATCAAAAGGTGACAGGGCAGCTGGTGACAGCACTCATACCCATCAGCACTAAATAGATGCAAATCATAGGCATGAAAATGGATCTTAGCGGTCATCTCCCACTTACCCCCAGCCAGATATTACTACCACTTAAAAGGAACTGCATTAGACATTCTCATACATTTCATGCTGTGTTTTACATTAAAGAGGTTATCACTGCTGTGAGCATGGTCAAGGCAGCCTAGGCATAAATGATGTGATTTATAATATGAAAGGTGATTTCATTTATAGTGTTTTGCCCATCATAACTAGCACTTTTGAAATGAGCTTATGCTTTGAGGGCAACAGCTATACCCATGCAACGTGGTTGTCGTTGTATGTTTTTACATCAAAGACACTTAATTTGCACTTCTAAATGGAACATTTGATGTTAGAATATTACTTCCATGAGGTTAATTGTTACATTACAGCTGCTGCTTTTGTCGCCTGCTACACCGCCTTTGGACTACCAAAAACAAAACGACACAAAAAAAAGCTCTTTGAATGTCAGGCTGTTTCAGTAGTCATTAATAACTCAGTGCAACATAAATAAATAGCTCTTCGCTTTATTTAAAGCATCTGCATATTACAGCTGTGATAGCAGAAGCCTAATGATAAGACAAGCCATTGGAACAAACCATGAAATTGATTACAAGCTAACAAGTAATCCACAGAATCCATTCAAGCAAAGAACAATCCATTCCAATGAAGCATGAAATTGATGTCATACCAACAGGAAAAACATAAATAATTTTATACCAGTGACAACCTAGTTATTTGGAAATATGTTCACTCAAAATGTTCAACATTCATCACGATAAAGTCTGCCTGCAGTATGCATCAGAGCTTTATTACACTTCTTCATTAAAGTATAAGTCATGGAGAATTTGTGTAGGTGGCTTTAAGGGTATGTATGCATGTGTGTTTGTTTATCTGTCTGTATTCGTATGTGTGTGTTTTTGTATCAGTGCATATGTACATGCACATGTGTGTGTGTGTGTGTAGTATATTGTAAAGGGATGATAGATATGGGCGAGCGTAACCAAGGAGATTAGAGGGTAAGTGGAGGATTAATGTTGCCGTGACGCTGAGTGGTGTTATATATATGGCAACTAGACTACACTGGACAGCTCTGTTGTGCTGTAGTGTTATACAATACTACTCAGTCAAAACTGGTATTAGCCTAACTAGTGAAAGACTTCAAAAAGACACTGAAATTGGTTATCATGACTCCTGTTTTGTTAACAAAATACCTTATTTGGACTCGAGTGAAATTGCTTCTTATCTTTATTTCTGTTTTTTTTTTTGTGCTCAGAATGCTTTACACTAATGACGTGCCAGACTCGATGGCCTCGTTCTGCTTGAATGATCCGCTGGATTAATTTATCTGCTCATAATGAATTCTAACCTCTGCTTTGCCGGAACTGTGTTGGCGTTGGGAGTTTTCACACTGCTGGAAACTAATGTGTACAAGTGTTTTTTGAACAACTGGATATTTCAAACATTGCTTTAGTTTGCCATAATTGGACAGGCCTTTGCTCTCTCGTTCTTGCTGCTTTTGAATTTGTGTTTCCTCATCGAGCCGGAGATCAAAGGCACCGCACTTACAGATTAAAATGAAGACCGATAACAACTGTATATGTGTGTGTATATTTGTGTGTGTGTCTCTGAATATACTCATCACAAAAAGAACATCTGAGGGAACATTGATATCAGCCCCCTCTTTTCTGTATTTATTGCTTTCTTTTTGTCTGTCTTAATCCTTATCTAACTTGGCTACACAATAACCAACCAATATGACAGATTGCATTAGTCATTTATTAGAGGGGCGGGAAACCTTCTCGCTTTGAGTGTTTGGTATTTAATTTCTTGTTGCTCTGCTGGTGCCTGAAGCGTATGCCTCAGCTCTATTCTGTCACTAAGTACATCTAGGAATTTATTTATTTACTTGTAGGCGCATGCCTGACTTACTTGGAATTTATATTTGGAAATGCACTGTAATGCAGTCTTTGTTGTACATTCAAAACTCAGGGCCTTTTGGAGTAATGGACTCGGAATGAATGGGCAAGAATACAGCATGAAGAGATGGAACAGAAAAAAAGTGGCCTTAATAGATACAGGAATCACGGCATAATCAAGCTTAAGAGGAGAGAGAGCAAATGGATTGAATGAAGGTAGAAACAGAGTTAAGAAAAATGGATAAATTGTGTTAAGTACATCAGTGGAAAAAGAAGACACAGAAAGGAATTTTTCAGCCAAATATATCATGCAACACTAGCTGGGTTTCCATCCACCTATTTTTATTCGCATTTTCAGAAATTGCGAAAAAAAAAAAAACTTGGAAAACTTGGAAGGGTTTTTACGCTTGGAGGGGGTGGATTTCTCAGCGTATCGATAAAAGAAAATGCGATTTTTTGCTGTGGAAACAGGTTTTGTGAATAGACGATGACTAGACCGGATACCACGTCACACTTCTACGCTACATTTTATTATTAGTTTATTATTAGTTAATTAATTAGTTATAAGCTAATATTTTTATTAGTCTCTTATTCCTTATTTAGGATGGTTCGGTACGAAGTTAGCGCTGCCAAAATAGTAACCAGACTTCTCCCAAGAGCCGACAAGTTCAACAGAATCTGTCCATGATCAGCTGTTGAGTGTCAGCTGAGTGTTTGTTGTTGTTCGGTGGACACACCGACGCTATCTTATGGCGTCATCTCACGGCGCACTCTTCTCCAAACAAAACTAATGGAAACAGGCATTTTCAACATGCATTTTCTTTTGCGCATTTTGACAAAATTCGCTCAAAAATTTCGATATATTTGGATGGAAACCCACCTACTGTCATATCTGGCTGGAGGATCTGTCATTTATAACATAAACATGGAGTTGGTTTTGTCAGTCCCGGAGATGGACAGCTTATCTCCACATGTAAATGATCAAATGTGAGTATATGAACAAATGGAACAATATAGTTGAAACAACTTAATGAGAAATTGTTCAAAAGTTTGTCAACAATTGTCTCCATCTAATCAATTTTGTGTGTAGTAGTGACAGTTAAGTGTGCCTGCTTTCTCATTGTATACGCTCACATGCTGAGTGGTGACAGTGAGAAATTAAGAGTTGTCATTGTCAGTCATTAAAGAGAGTTTGAAAGGCTCGCTATTCTTTGTTGATGGTTGCTGATGATCAAAAATGTTGTGTAACCTTGAATTTTGCGATGTGACTTCAGCGGTGACAGTGAAGTAGGCTTTTTGTAAGTGTTCCCAAGCTTTAAGTGTGCTTTTTCTCAACACTTTGAAGCTTTTTGAAGGGCCTATAATAACACAAAATCAATATGGAGTTCAGACACAGTAACGACCTAAAAGTACCATGTGCCTGCTGGTGCATCTATTAGTGGATTGTAAGTGTTCCCCGCTTCTGGGAAATTGACCAAGAACAGGAGCCTAAGTGATGAGTAATGGGTGAATACAAAACATGTTCATCCCACCTTACCCACTGAAAAGAAATTTGCTGGCACTGGTTGGGTGGCAAGCAGGGGCGGATCGGCCATCTGGAGTAGCGGGAGGCGGTGAGTCGAGCAACACTGATAGGAAAAGAGTTTTTGTTGCAGTTCTGTCGTGAACTTCAAATACAGATGTGTTTGTAGCTTTGCTCTTATATATTCTACCTTGTTCTTATATGTTCTACCTTTCATACTGTGAGCTGACGATGACAGACTGATTGTCTTAACTCATGGTGCAGCGTGAACCGAATGTCCCTAAAACTGAGGAATTTCTCATTAACCCGGCCACAGATAGCGCCGGTTCCCTAATTATTATTAATGGTGAGGCAGCGAAGCAGGTCGAGGCTCCGGGGCACTCTGGCATTACACTGGACAGCAATCGCAGCCTCACCCAGCGCATCAGATATTCATAAATGCCGTCAGCAGAGGCTTTCAGTAATTAGGAAAGTCAAGGTTCTTATTCAGAGCGAACCTACAGCTCCTCTCCAACTCAACTTGAGCCTCCTCTCGTGTAAAGTGCCATCTGCCTCTGCACAGTGCTAGCACTTGGGACAAGAATGGATACTTAGGCACCAAGTCAACATCGAAATTTTGTGTTTTTAGTGTCAGTAATCTAGATGCAACTTAATCCCTCACTCTCTAGCTGAGTGTTCTTATTCTAATGTAAGCCTGTAAGCCTGTATGTTTAAATACTTGTAACACATAACTGTTGCTGTTTACATATGTTTATGCAAAGTTTATACTGAATTGATTTTTTGTTTTGAATCAGATAGCAAGGATTGTGCAGTTTCACTAATGTTGCAATTCTGGTATCATGATACCCCCCAAGCATCACAGGCAAGAACAAACCATCAAGGATCACACACAATGCATGCAAGATCATTGGACTACCAACACTCAGCCTATCCTGCCACAACAGCAATGCCATATTCCCTGCAAAGGAAACACAACAGCTCATGACATCAACCATGCATTTAATAATCTCTTCACTCTGCTCCCTTCTGGCAACAGATACTAGTCCCTCAAATGCAAAAGAGCTTTGCCAAAAGCTTTGCACCCGCTGCCATATTTCTCTTGAACAACCTTCTGACATGCTCATCTTGTCATTTGGGGATTTTTGTGTCTGTATTGTGGTGGTGTGTCCTCTGTTTTTTATGTTGTTGTTTTTTTTCTTTTAATGTGAGGAGTAAGAATTTTCCATAAAAGACAATTATCTGTCTGTCTGTCCGTTCAGATATTACACTGCTTTCAGTTGTTTTTGTGGAAATTATTCGTGGAACATGGGTTATCAATTAGTATCAGTATCAAGGGGGTGAATATGTCAGGGAAAATCAGATTTTTCTGTGATCCCCAAATTGCAGAGATGGGACATTTATGGGCTGAGAACATTAACTGATGGTAAAAGTATGTTTTTTTTTTTTTTATTGTATTTTGAATTTATAATAAATAACCCTATATATAGAACCCAAATTTCTTTTAAAAAAAACTTCATTGAAAAATACTGTAGGCTATATACCTAATAATGCATTGTTCTGCATTGTTCAATTATGTGAAAAGCAGGATGGTCAGTGCTGTTATCTGTTGGCCAGTGTGGATCTAATTTTCAAGACCGTTTCTTTATTCCAGTCCGTGTCTGGTAGAAAAACAAAAGTAATTCTAGATGGAGATGTCAGATGCATTTTCCGTCTTTTCTCTATCTGTCTCTATCTCTGTCTATCTATTTGGTCATGTATTGCATTACCAAATCCCTTTGTCTGCGACGCTGTACACTTGTGACAGTAACACTGACTAATTCTTTATTCTCTTGTCAATTCAAATGTCACATGGCCGCTCTCACTTTGTCATGTCATTGTCTCATCTTATGACACAGCGTGATTTGCACAGACCTCCCAGGCGTGCAGGAGGAGGGGGAGGTTTCACTAGACAGAACATGTATATTTCCATCCGTCTGTGTCTTTTAGATAGAGAGGGACGCTTACATAATATGTGTGTCTCCGTCAGTGCTGTTTCAGAAACGTGTGGCTTAGCCTCTACGGGGCTGGCCCAGTCTGCGTTTTTGCCACTGTTCTTGCCCTACCTTCCCCTCTCATCCACATTAGAGGTACTGAGCCTTGGCAGACGCCGCAGAGGCCCAGAAGAACAGAAGCACTACTCCTTTCCTCCACTCCTCCTCTCTTCTTTTCCTCCCACTTCTCGTGCTCCTGCTCCTCGGTGATGAAGCAGCTGTTGTTTGTTCATGAGCTTCCTTTAGGTAGCACACATATCCCACAGCACTGGGTTTAAGTGCCGTGCTCGCATAAGCACACAAATACACACCTTGTTTTTTCATCCAGCGCATCTCTCTCTCTCTCTCCCTAACTCCGTCTCGCCTTTTCTGCACTTTGTGTCTCCATCTAATTAGACTAATTGAGTTTTCTTCTCTCCAAAGTGTCTGACTCCTCTTACGACACCTCTCTCGACAGCGTTGCTTTTGTTTGATCATCCAGGAGGAGAGAGTGAGAGGAAAAAGTGCAGACAGATCAAACTGGATTGGCGCTTTTAATGCATTTTGAGGGGAAACGATGCGTCCGTTTTTGCACAGGCCCAAAAAGACTCCCCTCCAAGGAAAAGAGAAAATGTCAGCTCTTTGAGACCACACACACACACGCTCTCTCCCCCCGATCCTTACTTCTCTGTCCCTTCCTCTCCTATCCTTCTCTGATTCATTTGAATATCCCCCTAGTGCACTAAGTGTGAGTTCAAAGCATGTCCTCTTCTCAAGAATTTGATTTGATTGGAAGCTTATTGCGCTTGCCCTGATTTCCAGCGTTAGGCTGAGTGAGTTTACTGCATATAGAAAACCTTGAGGTGAGCCTTTTAGGGGGTCACTTCACTGTGTAAGAGTGATTTTCTTCTAAAATGAGATGTTCAGCTCAGTTAACAGAATAATACTTGACTGGATCGTCTACATAATAGAGGATTTGATGGGATCAGTAATTTAAGTAACAGAATAGATTAAAAAAAGATGATGTTATAATGTTAGGTAATTTTACATGTAACTGCATACACATATTCAACCAACAAATGCCAAAGAAATGTACAGCATATTAATTTTCTATTATCTAAAACCCAAATCCCATTCGTTTTAACTTCCTTGCAATCGATTCATGTTTTGTGGTTATTTCATTGCGTACAAGTACGCGTCATGAAAATTACAACTACCGTCACAGATTTTTGAGCAGTATCTTCCCACACATAACGTTTTAGAAAACCCTTCAGCTTCACCAAAGTGACAAAAGTGGCATCTTGGTATGGCAGTGCCTTTTTGGATCATCACACCTGAAAACCATGCATGCTTTTCCTGAGACCATATCTTCATTTTTGAAAAATATGGAATTGAGAGCTCAACTTTATACCCAAAGCTGTTTTTAACTTGGGAGCAGTTTTGAACAGTTTCGCCATGTGTTTGGTCTCGCCCCCAAGCATCCTGTTTCAATCCGGAATATGAACAATTACTCAAGCAAGACACCATCAAAATGCCATTTCCTTGTGACTTCAACACTAGGCTTCAGGTAATGATTTTTCCCTCAGAACGAAATGAATTCTGCAGCACAACTCTGTGTGTGTTGGGAGGGATATTAATGCATTCATATATTCACCATATTCATGTTGCCTGTCATATATCATGCTGTTGTGTCGATCTGTCGTCTGTTAAATGGGTATCTTTATCTTCATTTGTCCTCAGGACCTTAGAGTGTCTCTCTCCCCACATGATGGAGAATGATGGAGTTTTATCATGAAAACTGATGACACTGACTGTCCCATCACCCCATGATAAACTGTGTGTGTGTGTGTGTTGGGTGGTTATTTTACAGAAAAGAATGACACCATACACACGAGTGCAGCAACCCGAAAAGTGGGAAATATTTTGATTTCACTATGATTTCATTGACTAGAACTTATCCCAATGACAAAATGTATAAGAACGACTGTCCTCTTCATAGGTTTAGTTAATCTGCCAATCTACAGTATAGACAGTTGTGGAACAGCTAAATATTATCAGATGGGAATCCCTTTTGCTACATCTTCACTGCAAAAAGTCAAAATCTTACCAAGAGTATTTGTCTTATTTCAAGTAAAAATGTCTTATTTCTAGTCAAAATATCTAAATTTTTACTTGTGACACAAGTGAACAAGTAAAAATTTGCTTGTTCCATTGGCAGAATATGTTTCTTGTTTCTAGCAAATTTTAACTTGTTTCAAGTAAATTTTCACTTGAAACAAGTGAAAATTGTCTAAAGACAAGTTATTTCTGAGCTGATCATGTCTTATTTTAAGTGTAATGAGATATTTTGACTAGAAATAAGACATTTTTACTTGAAATAAGACAAATAATCGTGGTAAGATTTGACTTTTTGCAATACGGGTCTACGGCCTGATGTGTACAAATTGGGGGTCCTTGACAGCAAAAAGGTAGAACCAAAAAAGTGAGAACCACTGCACTAGTGTTTTGCTGCTATGTAGGCTGTTACATAAAGCGGTGAAATTTTCTACCAGAATGAGAATGCATTGAGATTACTCTTGAATAATCTTGCTCAAACGTGGGCAAGACAATCACTTGATCCCTTCACAGATTAGGATTGCATGTTCCTATACCATGGCTGACCGGTTAACATCATGAGCATGATGCTGTTTTTGTGCTAGTGCTTTGTCGTGCCAAGTGCTGTTCCTCTGATGAGTTGATGAGCACCAAGCGGTGATTAGATGTCAGGTTCAAGTTACCTGTTTTTGTCCCGCCCTCTTTTGGACCGATTATGTCAATCATCTGAATGACCCCTGGCGACCCGTGAAGGCCCACAGTCACTGAGCGCTCTCCATGGCTCGTTGATGAGAGGATCAGGCATGACACCTAAATAATGTTAGCAGTTCCTCAAGCTAAATGAGTCTTCATAAGTCACTTTGCACCTTAGTTAGTGTCTGACAGAACACATCTCATTAGTGGAAGGAACATGTTATATAAGGAGCCAATTTTGTAGCTAATTAGTACACTGAATAATTACTTGGACTAAATGTAAAAGGTTTTGTGAAGTGACAAAGCATATCAACAGGAGACACAAATATCTCTGCCTGAAGTCCCCGTTGCTGTAACACCGGCACTACATCACCACAGAATATCAGCTGAATAATATGAAGCTATACTGTTAACTTTATTCAGCTCTGACCTTCTCAGGGGACATGCTCGACATCGCTTTCATGCTTTTGGATACCAAGTGTAAAAGAGAAGAAAAAAAGCATACAAGTAGAGTTGCAGTTTTGTTCCCTGGCAATTAATGATGTTGAGACCCAGGAAAAATCCTGAATATCACTGGTGACATGAGATCTCCAGGGCAGAACGTGTTGGGGGTTGACTGCTCTTAAAACTTCAGGTGTGGAGGTGTGCATGCTGAAAAGTTAAAATGTTCCACCAAAGTGAAAAAGCCCTTTCAAGTGCTCTTGATTCCTCCTCTGGAGGGAGCAGCAGCACAGGCAAGTCGAGCAGAGCGTGTGCCGTCCTGTCCTCGGAGTTCACAATCAGAGAGTTAGATCAGATCCCTGAGAGAAGAGTCATCAGGTCATACAGGCACAATATATTAGTTGGGAGCTGTTATTCCCCTATGTGTGGTGTCTCTTTGACAGTCAATGGGAGACAGCCACGAACTATGCTACTGAGAGAGAAGAGAAGGGGCAGTGGTTACTCATCTCAGGATAGGGGTTATGTGAGGACAAGAAGAGAACATTACTTTTGCCTCTGATAGGGACTTGTATCTCTGGAGATAAATAGCACTGACAGAAACCGTAGGGACCAAGAGATTCGCAGTCTCCATTCAATTTTCTTATTTTCACTTTATGCCCAACAGAATATAAACAGGTATATAAGCTCAGTGCTCGTGTATAGGAAAGAAAATTGAGCCTCAGAGTCTACATCATGCAATAAGTTGTTGTGTCTTGGAAACATGTCTTCGGGGAGTAGAGTAGTGGTGTGCACTGATGACTTTCATCAAAGCTCGAAATGGATTCACAGTGGGAGACTGGAATATGAAACTCCAAGCATGTGCATGAGAGATGAAGCTGTTTAGACAAGGGTAACAATCTGCTCCCCTGCTGTGACCACACTGAGTCAAATCTAGTTTAAATCTGATTGGTACATTGGATATCAGGGTGATGTAGATTACATGCCGCAAAAGGATACGTTCCACTCAAGTATAGCAAATGGGTTTCAGCGTATGCTCTGAAATGGCAGTGAGACTTGAATGGTAAGAGATAGTCACAGAGAGAGAGAGGGGGAGAGAGAGAGAGAAAGGGGGAGAGAAATGAAGTGAAGAGGGATTTCAAAAGAAGATAGATAGGAACAGGAGGGGGACAAATTAAGTCACAAATGCCCAGGCGATGAGTTGTGTGTGAGTGATAGAGTAATTTAGCAGTTCCTGAGAGAGAGCTCTCATGCTGTAGGTCGACACAACTTTCCTACCGTAAACATTTCAGGAAGTAATAAGCCAACCAGTTGTAATGGTGATGGGGAGTGTGTTTGTAGAGAAGGGCGACCTGTGGAGGTTAGATAGCTCGCTCGTCTTCCCTGCGCAATAAACTAACTGGGAGGACGAGGTAGAAAAAAAAAAAAGAAGATGAGTAGGATGAAATAGAGGTGCTGAAAGCTGGAGATAGGAGGAGGAGCAGCAAGGGAGGGAGAAAGAGGAGTTGGAGTTAACAGGAGCAGTGGAGGAAGACGAATATGACTAAGAGAAAGGATGAAAAGTTTATGTGAGAGCTAGGAGGGGAAAAAAAGCCGAGGTGTGGAGGGACCACAGGCTGTATAACCAGCAAACTGTGCAGCAATAAAATGAACTCATCACACACTTTCCAACTATGTCAATGTCATCTCTTCCTTCTCATATCCACAACAATGGCATTCAGTGCCTTACCGTATTGTGTATTCACTCAGCACTGACAGCTTTTGTTTTCATTGAGCTCCCTGTCAGCCATGAGTCCAATAGCATTTGTGAAGAATTCATCGTGTTTGTTTGAATCTCTTTGGGTTTTGCCACATAAATCCAGGAAGTTGAGATAATCACAACAATAAATTTGGAAGCCTTCTTGGTATATGTTGCAGTGTGGGCCAATTTTCCATTTCACACATGCCTTGTCATGATGCAGACAATCTAATCCATTCGGCTGTTGGCAAAAACTTTTTTAACTAAAGTTTAGTGCAGCAGCTAAGAAAGTTTTTTTTTAAAGAGGTTATATAGCCTGTGTATCACTTATTCACTTCCTAGCCTCAATCTCAGCTATACCTTATTGAACATTCACTCAATGTCACAAGGGTTTGTTTGCTTTCAACACCCTATTTTTGATTCCCATGGACAATTTATCCTTTTCAGTGGCCTCTCTTCCTCTGTCAGGCCGGTCAGCTATCGTCTAGTCAGGATGAAAGCGTTTTAATAATCGAGTCTCCGCACTGCCGCCTCCTCGTCTTGACCCTTCTTTCTCCCCTAATCAAAACTTCAGCGTTCTTGTTTGCCCGTTTGGTCCTCCCTCAATGTCCAGTGCGCAGCTTTCCCAAACAAACAGAGCTGTACGAATGAGGTGTGACACGTGTGTGGATGTTTGTGCACGGCTGTATGGGTGGGTGACAGAGATGGGCAGACAGATCAAAGCCTCAGAATCTCATTACAGCGCTTAGCAGCTTGAGTTATAACTTCACTAAACCTTAACCAATGAATTACACTACCTTTTCCTCAGAGAGTCTGTCCTATAAGTCATTTTCTGAAAATGTCAAGTATCTGCTGATGTTCACTAACACTAAAATAGCTCCATAACTGTCTCTTTTTTTAAATTTTATTTTGGTGGCTCAAATAAATCTGAAGCTGTGGCGCTGAATATCTCTGCATGACGTCTGTAGGAATCTTAATGACTGTGTTGGTCGGGGAGTGGTGGAAACTCCAGAGCCTTATCTGTCCCCTGGGCCACAGCACTGTTGTGGGTCCCACCCAGAGGAATATCCCTGAGGGGCAGGACAGGAAGTCAGCGGGACACACCCTGACACTGTGTGAGTACTGCTCATTTAGGAATAGGTCTGTGGGGTCATAGAAATAGACGTCATGACAACATGGTAATCTCATCAACTATCAAATTATTGCCTCTTGTTCCAGATAGGCCAATTACTTGTTTTGGTAGCTGATTACATTCATTTAATGCAGACTCAGACACTGACTGTGCAGTGCAGTCATCGATCCAAACAATCTTCAGTCAAAGGGTACCTTATTATACATGGATTTTTCACTGAGATGAAACTCTAATGCTTCTTCCAACTTCATCTCAGAATCCCAGCTGCGCTATCTGTGAAATCGATGGAGCAGTTATTTGGGGGGATGTGGAGACTGACAGATATTTCAATCCCTGCCAGCTCAAGCTGGATCCCAACCAGCAGGGGCACTCAGAGGCTTCAGCACACTTGGAAAACTCTTCTCCACCATTGAACAATTTGAGTACCCAATAAACTCTCTTTGAGACACCGAGAAATGTCATACCACAGCTGTACAGCATCGCCTCAAACTTCAACAAAAGGCTATTCTTCACAGCATGAGAGGACTGGGGTTTTAAAGGTGTCCAAAGATTTTAAGGTCACCATTTGTTATCTTATTTTTTTTTTAACCAGTTTGCTGCTGGAAGGCAAAGATGTTTGAAGTTGAGGGTGAAGCACAGGGCAGAATTAAGAATTTATGAAGAAAATGTTTCAGTGAAGAGAGTTTTTCCCTCGGAGTCCATACATGTGGCAGTGCAAGTTCGTGTCGGGAGTTTTCAAGGTATAGTGGTCACGTGCTTATGCTGGTAGTAGTGATGTTGTTGAAGAATACACGGCTTGACTGTGTTGCAGCACCGTTTCAAAACATCAACTCCAACCCTCCAATAGAAAGAGCATGTTTCCCAGGTGGGATATGGGGTTATTATCATACACTGCTGTGGAATGTAGTTGTGTTTTTTTTGGCAGGGGTGGGGATGTGTGTGTGGGGCTGTGTGTGTGTGTTAAAAATGCCCTTTCCCACGCTGCATATTATTCATTTATCTATTTTATGTGGTCCCACTTAAAACCAACAAAGCCAATCATTTGAAAACAACCCAGGGTAAGCCCCTCACTCCTCTGTAACTAAACGCTCCACTTTCCCTGCATTCCTTCTTTCTTGTTGCTTTCTTGAGGTTATTCTGCGTGATACCATCTGTTTCTTGCCTTCATATTCTCTCCCTGGCTACTTCTCTCATTTTTTCCCCTTTTTCTCTGTGCTTTATAACTCTCTGTATGTCATTCACTTAAGCGTGTGCTAATTCATCTTTGTCTCCTGCCATCCATCCGTTTTTCTGTCATCTTGTCTCTGAGTCGCTCCAGGCCAGCCCACAGACAATAGCCGTCTGCTGTTTGTATCTTGTGATGACAACGCTGATCATTTTCTTTGGGCCACCTGAGGCGGTCTCTGTGTTTTTTTCTGCATCTTTCTGTGTGTGTGTGTGTGTGTGTGTGCACAAGATGGTCCCTGTAAGTGTTTAAATGTTTCCGTCTTCGCCATCAGCGTTTCTAATGTTCCCCTCCAACTGTGACGTGTGAAGAATGATATATGACAGCTTGTTATTTTGACATCATCTCTAAAAGTCTGAGGGACCACTGGCACCAATCCTGAAATCTTGTCATTTTAAACAGGCAACCGTGCTCTATTTGCACAACATACTGATTGGTCCGGTTGCCAGATCTTTTGATGCCCTGTCCTTCCTCATCAGGCACGGCAGTGGTACAGTCACGTGGTCATTGTATTCCCAGCGCACTGGCCCATGATCGAGGCGACAGCAACATCAGAAGCTATTGTGTCACAGGGGTTTTTTTTACTCTGCTGTTTGGCTTCATGCTGACAGACCACCCACCAGGGCCAAGATCTGCGGTCCCCAGGAGGCAGAGCACTTCAAATAGCTGAGAGGAGTGGAGGGTTCGTGGAAGAGACACCCTGCTGGAGAGAGGCAGTGATAAAGCGAGGCGGGGAGGCGTAGAGGGACGCTTTGAACACTAGTGGAGAGCAAGGTGATAAGAGCTCGGACGGCCCTCAGCAGGCCTCAAGGAACTTTTAAAATTCAGTCAATTCAGCAAGTCGTTTTTTTTTTTTTTACTTAAAATACTGGAAATCTTTGGCCTTAAAAAAGCCTGACATTCAGTATAAAAAGAAGTGACTGAGGATTGAAAGTTTGATATCATCATTATGGAAACTGCAATTTCAGTTTTTGCACTAAGCCAACACTTCTGGTGTTCAGGCTGTAGATGTTGGTTTTCTTGACGGACCATAAAGCTCAAAGAGCATATGGTGAATCACACAGCCGTGTCAGGTAAGACTGGATGTGGCAGCAGGAGGGCGAGTCTACACCTCTGCACACAGTCTTGCCACCTGAGCACAAAACCCCATAGGCCTCTGTTTTCATGTTGAACACAAGGATTAGCATTTGAGCATCATTAGCACCACAGTGTTGTACCTCCGTCTTAAGGTCATCTCCCAGGTGGCATGTAGCTACACAGCAAACCACAAAAGGGCCAACAGAATCAATAGCTGATTATCAGGCAACAGCATACAGCGCTCCCAATCAATTTCAATTTCCTTGTTGAGGAGCTGGCGTATGGATTCCAGTATGTCCTCTCTTGCTTATGATTCCACGGAGGTGACTCATGGTCCATTAGTAGATCCCTGCCTCAGTTATTAGTGATCTGCCTTTTTTGACCTTTGACTGTAATTGTCTCCTCTAACGTCAAGTCTGTCGCAGCAGGGGAGGTCAGCGGTCAATTACCTGATGTCGGTCGGTTGCTTTCAAAAGGCGTTGGTAGTAATATATAGGTTCAAAATGCAGAAAAATTGCATCTAGATGTCTTTTCTTCCCAGGCTTCTGAATGGCTCAAAGGTTCAGGGGTTTTTTTTTTTTTTAATCATTTGACATTGTTCTTTCTCTCATGTTGGCATCACTGTCTTTACAAATGTTTTGTTTGTTTGCTTTTCGTTGCTGTTTTTAGAGTTGTTTTTGCATTGCATGCATTGTATCTAGGGCTGGTCAATCTTGATATATCAGTATTGTGATCTAAGACTAGATATCATCATTTTGAATATTGCAATATTGTGATGTGGCAGTGAAGTGTTGCATTTTCCTACATTACTTTCATACATTTTAAAGGCTGCATTACAGTAAAGGGATTCAGTTTTCTGAACCTAATAGCATACTCAAGGGTTTTTTTTTCATTTGCCTTTACCTGCTTGCTCATCAGATCCACATTACTAATTACTGTTCATCAAAAACTTCATAGTGTACACATTTTGTAAAAGCACCATAGTCATCCTTTTAATATGGCCACAGTCTTCATATTAGGGTATTCACTCAAAAATATTGTGATATTTGATTTTGTCCATATCGCCCAGCCCTAATTGCATTACGCTATATTGATGTGCGCTGACGTACACACAGTTTAGATTTATAAGACAGGAGCTAGATTTATAAAAGCGCTACCAGGCTCGTGGACATACTTTGCTGATGTAAACATGTCATCCTTGTAGTTTGAGCTTTGAGCTATGAGACTGTAGCTCAAATGGAATGTCTGAATCGCATATATATTTTTTTTCCAATACTTAATTCAGTCCTTCAAATATTGACAGTTAATGTGCTTTATATTATTTATGTTGTGCAAGATGGCTTTGCAACATGCTAAATCTATTCCTAAGAGATGCTGGATGCACAATAGCTGCCGGCTGTGCACGCGTCTGAAGAAAACCATTTTGTCAGTGCTGCTTTATGCGTCTGTCGAACCATCACTGTCCACGCACCACCCCCTAAATATCAATCAGATGGGGAACGATTCTAACCTTGTGTTGACAAAAACAAAGCACATGCAGGATCTTACTGCGACGGCTGCTCATCCTGTTGTGCTCATATTCACAAAGAGAATGCATGTGTAGATGATTGACTGCGGATGGAGTAAAACAAGTAACAAGTAATGGCCTCATTCTGTAAGCGTAAACCACTACCACAGCACATTTGCACATTTAATTACATTAAATAGTATAGATTCATTTAGTACTTCTCACTGGAGCAACATTTGTTCCACAGTGTGACAGTTTTGTGGTACTGCTTACAGTATCTAGGCAGCAAAAAAAAAAAAAAAGACCACTCTGTGTATGTCAATTGCACACACACACTCATAGGCACATCAGAGGCCTGATCTCCCTCACAGGGCAGTGTCATCCTAACAGGAAGAGGTGTGCTAGTGATAACCTAGAGCAGTGGAAGTGACCTCATAAGAGCCTGAAAATTATGGTGGAATGCCTCTGCTACACTGATTGCTGTCTGATACTGTGCATTGTGCTGTTTTACATTAGATTGGAATGGGGGACACGTAATGACCCCATTGGGGAGTAGCTACTGAACTTTACAGTGTACCATGGTGGATTTTCTGCTGCTGTAATTGGTCTGTGTGTGTGTGTGTGTGTGTTTGTGTACTTGTTGTTGTATTTGCTTTTCACTCCCGTGTTCATATGCTGTTGTTAATGATGCTGTTGTGTGTTTGCCCACCTTTTATTTAGGCAGGTTACCCTCTACTGCTCCTTTGCATAGTGAAAATAAAGGGAAGATAAAATGCTCTGCCTCCGTCTCTTCTCAGTTAGCAGCCGCTCTTTGACTCCTTCACAGTTCTTCCTTTGCCAGCCTTCAAATCGTGTAAATGATACAACTGGCCTTCTATAAGAAAATAGCTGATTTTGTTTGAGGGTTTGACAGCACATATTGTATATTCGATGTATCAAGCTTTTTTTTTTTTTCCTTTGGTGCCCTCCCTTCCCTCTGTTTTCAAAGTGTTTCTCTTTGTGTCTTGTCTGTTTATTTCTGTAGTTGAAGAATGAAATGCTCTTTGTCATTTGCAATTCTCCAGAATGAGATAAAAAGCTAAAAAAAATAGTGAGGAGATTTTGCAGCTATTACATGTGTTTGAGTGGGGCAGGCTTTACGATTTCATTCCTTTCTTCATAGTGCATTGACATAATCAAAAAAGGGGCAACCTACAGTTGACTCTGCCTCTCACTTTTCTGTAATTTTCTCTCACACAGCTACATTATCACCTGCAATTGGGTTATTTGTCAGAGATTTTCGCAGTTGGAATTTTGAGTCAAAGTAATCATTTTTGTCAGTTCACTTTGTTTTGGTGGTTTAACATCCAGTGATCAAAGCATAGCTGGAAAAAATCCTGAAGACTTACCTAGGCTTGTGGATCAGCACATTCTTCTTCAAAGAAACCAATTTTGCACAACAAAGTGCAGCAAAGCAAAAATCATTCCATCACCGGCATCGCGATACTGAGCTCACCATGCTGCAACAGAATGTAAACTGACAAAATACATGACCTCAGCCTCATGGAGTGGAAAGCGCGAGCAGGTGATGTGAGCGAACTACTCCGGCGAGAACGCTTGGTTTGTGTTTTGTTCATGTTTCATTCATGCTTTTTTTTTTTTTCATGTTTCATTCATGCTTCGTTCATGCTCTCTTGTTTGAGTTGCCCTTTACATAATGTGATGTATCATCTCTTGCAAAATTGTACACAACCGCAGAATTAATCGAGGAGTGTTTCTCTGCCTCTCTGTTATCATGAGTTAAAAATTCTTGATATTCCCATGCCGCAAGTTTGCTCTCCCTTCTCCTTTCTCTTTTCCCTTCCTTCTCTTTGCCTCACTTATTCCTCTCCAGTACACACTTATGGTGCTAGTGTCTCTGACATCTGCACCATAATTCTCACACCAACACCACCTCTCCCTATTGCCTTTTTTTCTGTCTTTATTCCCATCTCTCTCCTTTCTGCTTCCTCCTGCTCCTCCATTTCCCAGTATATTTTCTTCAGTGCTCTGAGTCTATTTCCTCTCTTTCTCACTCATACATGTTGCTTGTTATTTTCACCTCATTCTGTCCCCTTGCATCTTGCTCCTGTGTTCTCGTCAGTGTTTCTCTCTTCTTATTCAGTAAACTCCTTCTCTTTTTTCCTATCTTCTACTCTTTGTGCCTTAGGGGTTAGAAGCGCTACATTCTTACCCCTGTAATGGTCCTAATCCGCTTAGCTTCAGTAATGTAGCCTAACATTAACCACCACCCCCCTCCGTACTGTGTGTGCATGTTTGTGTTCTTAATAAGGGTCTGTTTTTGTGCATGACAGTCTTGGAGTCATTTGCAACCAGTTGGGGCATCAGCCACTCAGCAAGCCTAAATTGTCCAACACATTTCACCCCGAAAGGGAAAAAAAATAACCAGAGGACCCCAAAGGCTGTTTCATTTTAAGTTTCCACTTCTTGTTGAATTTGTTGCGCTTGCAACTAGTTAATTTTACTTGCCTCGCTAGAAAGCAGTGAAACAGCCCATATTTGTGTCGGCATACATCAAAAATGCAGTTTAATGGCTAATGTAAATATTTTGCAATTAAGTAAGCACACTTCAAAGTCTTTTGCCCATGAATATGCAACATTTTATTGTTGTTTTTTTCCCCCCTCACTTGACAGCCACCTGATGTGTGTGTCTTTGATGCACACCACATGTCTAACCTTCTGTTCACAATGCTAACAGTTTATACACACACACACACACTCCTGCACAAAGTCACATAGACACACACAAACACTAACACACACACAGATTTAATATATGGAATTCATTTTGATGTTTGAACCCCTTTAACACAGCTCGAAAGACCACAAGCCTCTCCAAACATGTTGTAACCCCCCATTTATAGACTTCAAAGCATTTCCTCTTTGTTCTTTCGTAGGTATTTCAGGGCTCATCTCATGCAGTCCTCTGCAGGCCGAAGGAATTCAGGATGTAGGGTCTGAACTGTAACCGTGCTTCATGCAATAGTTCCTGGAGTTGAGTTTCAGAGTTAAATTTCCAGGGAAAAATGTTTTTCATCGATTAAAATGCAGGGGAAATGTTCTCTGTGGAGCAGATTATGCCTGCCCTGTCCTGCCCTGCCCCCAAACCTCCCACCACTTTCCCTTTTTGCTCTCTTCACATGAGAGCCACATGTTTTCATCTCTCTTAAGCTACACAGGTAGAAAGTTCCACTGGTGAAGCTCTGCATAGTTGGCCCTTTGCCCTCATTTCCCTTCTTTCAAACCATCCTTTCTCTTTCTATTCTTCTCTTTTTGTCATGTAGCTCTTGGTCTGCGTCCGCCTCCTCACTCTTAGCCCTTCCATTTGAGCCATTCTTTCTGTTCATTTTACTAAATACCGCTCATTATTTTTCGACTCAATACTATCTAAAATCCCCTCTTTTCTCCGCACCTCTTCTCACTGCCAGTCTCCTCATCCTATTTTACTCTTTCTCTCTTTTTTCTCTCTGCTTGTGCAGGCCTCAGGAAGTGGGTGTGTGTCTCAACTTTAGTGAGAGGAGAGGGAGAGAGAGAGTGAGAGCGAGAGAGGTAGAGAGAGGAGGGGAAAGGGAGGATACTGATTAAAATAATAAACAGCTGTGTGAAAGAGTGGAGCCAGTGGCCAGAGAGAACAAGAGCAGCAGAGGAAGAGAGAGGGATGGGGATACCAGTCTGGGAGTTTGTATGACTGCAGGGAACGAAAACCTAAAAAGACCAATAAAGACATAACTTTCAACAAAGTTTCGACGTCCCAGTGAGAGAGAGGAAGGGATGGGAAGACAAACAGATCAGCTTCTCCTCTTTTACCCTCTCGAGGAAAGGAGCTAATCGGTGGAGGTCCAGCACGAAGAGGCCAGCGAGCCATACTCCGTGCCCAGGATTGTGACACCAAGCCTTAAAAGCGGCTCTCGGTGAACATGTGGCCTGGAGCTCCAGAAAAAGGATGCATTCTTTGACTAAGTGGCCCAGTCATGGCAGTGATTAGCAGGGTGTGAGAAAGCGAGACCAGGCCAGGAATGGAGATCCAGGGGGATGGGAGCAGGGTAAAGACGAGGGTGACTCTGTTTCATTCAGTCTGTGTGGTACCTTTGCTCAGAGGGGAGTAAGAGGGCAAACCATGTGCCTCTTTGTGCTGCCGTCTCTCCTCTAAATGTGCATGTTTGAGTGACTGGCAAGGACAAAGTGCTTTTTATCTGGGTAATTGAGAACAAACGCTGCGGCCCTACCCTGCGTTGAGCTGCTGGACATCGTGTAAACAGCTTCCTTCATGCCCAGAGGGGGAAGTGGACCAAGGGAAGTAAAGAGAAGCGAAAAAAGTTGAAGGAGAGAGCCAAACTCGTCCTCTGCCCCTCAGCAGTTTACATCAGCCTGCCGTCCCTCAAGACTGGAACCGTTATCTCCGCTTTCCAGACCTCCACCCAAGATTTTTTGGATTTCCTCGCCAGCTTCAGTGTTCCATTCCTGGCCTAAGGAAGTCCACTGTCAGCCTCCAGCCTCTGGTTTGTCAGACCTCCAGCGGCATCCACCGTCCTGTTAATCCCAACCCCGGCTCTGAAGCATGTCCGCGGGCTAGCCATCACCTCCCTCAGCCTGGCTGCGTTTTCAAAGAGGATGCTACGAACATGTGGTGGGATTGGGCGAGCGCACACGCTGGCACACATGTATGAGTGCTGCCGAGGGTTGTGTGAGGTGTGTACAGCGCCTGTTTTGGGAACACAACCTGGTTTTGACCCTCTTGTGTTTGAACCTCTTGCCGGACCCGAGTCTCGCTGCAGTTTGATTCCTGGAGTTGACTGTTTTTCAAACAGCGGATTTACCACTGACTTGAGCCCTTACCTTGACTCTGTTGGTTTTGACCGTAACCACTGGAGGACTTCCCTGCCCGCCCTGACTCTTCACTGCGATTTGACCTGTATGACCTCAGAGAGGATGTAGGTACCGAAGGGAGTGGGAGGAGCCGGCTCACAAACTCCAACATGATCGGCTTGAACTTCAGCCTGCAAGAGCTGCTCACAAAGTTTGAACAGGTAGATCTCTTGGTAGCAGAGGGGTGGGGCGATTTCTGTGCTGGCTTGGCCTTGGTCTTGGCCTCACAATGCTTCTCAGATGCATTTCCTTGAACAACAACCAGCACACAACACACCATGAATACAAACACAGCCACTGTTCGTTCTCCGTCTCCCCCTGTGTTTGCAGTTGTCGACCTAATGTAGTCAGCTTTATGAGGTCTGAGCAGTCATTATTGGACTCATTAAAATGGAATAATCTGTTCTGGCCTGTGTTGCTAGTTATTAGAGAGCGCTACCATGCAGAGAGAGGGGGAATTAGTATAGAATGGGACCCGTAGCTTTGAATTGGGCACAATTTGTCAAGGCAAACCTTTATCGTAATTGTGTGCAAAACTGTGTGTTAGCGAGGACTTGAGGCATACATGGCTGAGCCTCGCGAGGGTCATTGTCCATTGGTAATGTGTAATAGTTATGTTACTTAATGTAGTCGGCAAAGATCATTATTATGAATGGGTCTCAGTGTGCATGTTCATCCTAATTTTACTGGGAGTTAAGTGTATTTATTCTCTCTGAATGGTGGATGGAGCCTAAGTCCCCGTAGGAGTCATATCCTGTCTGTGGTCTGACCAACAGTCTCCACCGCTCATTACTGTGTACATAGGATTCAGCATCCATTAGTCTTTCTACTGCCTTTCTGACCCCGCCTTTGTTTGTATTTATGTTGATATCGTTTCACTGTGTGTGTGTGTGCTTTGCTGTGTGAGTGAACAAGTGTGTTTGTGTTCAGGAATGTGTGGATTTCTATTTCCGGAGAGTGACGCAGACAGGAGAGTATATGTATGTTTCTCATTGCACTGTTATAGTGGAGAAAGGAGTCTAATATTGAAGTGATATGTGTTCGTGTGCTAGATACACAAGCAAGACAGCTAACTGTTTAGTTGAGCCTGCACCTTTCTGTTATTGTCTCCTTGGGATGTACAGAGCAGTGTTGTGTGTGTGTGTGTGCACGTGTTTCATATTCCTTCCACGATTGTAGACATATTATGATATCCTTGTCTTCTCAAGTATCTCAGTTAGCATAAAGCTAACACCTTTTTGTGTGTGTGTGTGAGTGTATGGAGGGAGCATGATTCAAGAAAACGAAAGTGTGTGTTCCATCCTGATTCACCTTTTTTAAACTCTTCCTTTTTTCATTTCAATGGAAAACAGCTTGGGATGGTGAGAAACAGAAGCCTCTTGTAGCTAACAGGCACACGAACCTGTGGCACACAAATATTTCCTTATATATGTGTGTTTGTGTGTGTGTGTGTCAGAGAGAGAGAGAAAGATACACTTATCAGTCACAACACTTAAGTGCCTCAGGATACATGTTGAACCTGTGCACACTGCCTTCTCAAAGCCCCCTTTCACAGAGTTAAATACCTTTTTAAAGGGCGCTGTTGTATATGGATGTATGCACCTCTGTATGTCAGCACAACCCCCTGCCTTCTATGGTATGTATGTATATGTGTGTGAGCGTGTGTGTGTGTGTGTGTGCAGTGTTACTTCTGTTGGAAGTAAAAGTGTTAAAGAAAAGGGAAACACTTGGGGAATGAGTTGGAACAGCGCCAACTGGCTCAGTGGCAAAATGTCTCTCTCTTTCCCTCTCTCTCTCTTTCGCTCTTGCGTGTGTGCTCACTCACTCTTTCTGTCATATGACCTTTACATAGCATTTGATTTGTGTTAAACAGTCAAAAAGACCAAGTTTGTGATTGCTAATCTTCCAGTCACAGTGGAGGGATTTACTCCATCCTTTGCATAATGCCTATTGACACTCCAGTAAATTGCAGCAGTGTAGCTGTGCACAGACAACTGTGGTAATTAATGATTATTTTGCATGTACTCCTCCCATACTGCAGCTACGTTTTGTTCACTTCTCCCTGCTTCCCAGAATGTAGAGTGGCTGACCTGTTGTCACATGTTCACTCCTCACATGTTGTCATGCACGCTCAACACATGCCTGATGCATGTGCATGAGGGCAGATGTGTGTGTGGATGTGACTTTGTTTTGAATGCTTCCTATTGTACACAGTCTGCTTCTCTGTGTAGCTATTTTTGAATGTGTGTGTGTTAGTGTTCGTGCGTGCGCGCGCGTGGGTGTGTGTGTAGCTCTTTGGCATGTGCATATTAACGGTGGACTGGTATCCTGGCATCACCATATGATAGAGTAATGACATTACTGTTATTACAGATATTTTTCCAGGCATAATTTGCAGAGATCTAGATAAAAATAAATAAATAAATAAATATTCAAGGTTTGTAATAAAATACTATGCTCAATAGCACCTTTTTAGATGGAGTGTGTTTGACCAGAGTAATTATAAAATGAAATGCCTTAATGACACAGAGGCAACAACATGAGGCAATGAAGAAAGGTCATTTCACAAACAGCACTGACCAAAGGGATTTTTAATTATATTTTATTCATTATAGCTTCATTACACTTCTGTTACTGACAGTAATTTTTTTTTCCATTTGCAAATGCATGTCCATGCTGAAGGCAATATTGCACATCCGTATGGCTTTTAAGAAAAAAAAAAAGTGCATGTGTATCATAGCCTAAAGAGAGTGTTTGAGTATTTCTTTATCTGCAGTTGGAAATGGGCTGAACTCAGGGGAGTCCCAACAGAGAGAGAGAGAGAGAGAGAGAGAGAGAGAGAGAGAGAGAGAGAGAAGAAAAAATAGAGCAGTTTTACACATCTAAAAATAAAACATTTGACAGGATCCTCTGCTTGCGTCAGTCCCCCCTTGTGGTTCTGCCCTCACACACACACACACACACACACACACACACACACACACACACACACACACACACACACACCCACATAGACCCTTTGAGATGGGATGTATAAAAAAAACTGCCTTGTAAGGAGCTCCTACACACACACACATTTCCCCCCCAGAAGAACACAAAACTGGTGGTCTCATTTTTAGCCTTTGGTCTTATGGGTCCCTTGCTGGCATGTTAACAGATACTCTCTCTCTCTCCCTCTCTCTCTCTCTCTCTCTCTATCTCTCTCTCACACATACACACACACACATAGCATTCTGGGATAGCATGGTATTACATTAGTATTGCATGCATTGCATTGGTAAATTAGCTTAGTGTGCTTCGGTCTAGGCCTGGTATAACCTAGTGCAATATTATTGTGAACACAGACATTGCTTAGGGAGTTGCTCCTGGTTGGGATGGTGGTTCCAGTCAATTAGAGCAGTGAAAGTTTAAATCTTTTCTTTTCTTTTTTTTTTTTCGTCAAACAGTCAAACAGTGCCTTGAGGACATTTCATCAAAATACAAACTTCTCTACCCTCCGGAAATGTTACATGCAGTGTACCATGAACTGCCTGGAGACATGCCTATACCAAAAAAAAAAATAGCACAATATTCTCGGTTTAGGAAATATCAACTGTGACAGCCAACGAAACGGTGACATCCAATGGAAGGGTATTATTTTGTGCTTTAGGCTTCTCCCATTTGATTGTCACCAAGGAACGGCATCACAATTGTTTCTCTTGTTTATTCACAGGATATCCAGGCTGAGATCGATGCCCACAATGACATCTATAAGAGTGTGGACGGGAACAAGTCGAAGATGGTCAAGGCTCTGGGCAGCTCAGAGGAAGCCGTGTTCCTCCAGCATCGACTGGACGACATGAACCAGCGCTGGAGTGACCTCAAGGCCAAGTCAGCCAACATCCGGTCAGTAGCAGCTCACCCTAAAATCAGGAATATCCTTTTTTTTTTTTTTTTTTTTCAGATTTAGTTTTCAAAATAGTTTGGGTTTTTTATCTTGGTACAGTGCATAAGTTGTAGTCTCCTAGTAGATTTTGTGTCTCCCCCATCAAAAACAATCTCACATCCCATCTGAAATACCAAGCGGCCTATCTCCACGATGTCAAAATATTTCAAGACAGGAGACGATCCAGAAATGCCAAACAAGGCTTTCTCTCCATTCTGCGGAATTGTATAAAGCACAGAACAAGACATAGGTGTGTTCCAAGGTCAAAATACAGTCATATTGTATTTACTTCCTGCTACCTCACACTGTGTCCCTCGCTCATAATAGAAGTCCTGGGCTACTGAAAGGATCATCCGCTGCCCCTGAAATATAAACATCGTCCTGTTCACAATGGCCCACGTCTCACATGCCTTAAGGCTCATTTATGCTCAATGTTAAGTACATATATGGATACGGACAGAGCCGTCTATCTGTGCTCTGCGTTCATTTTGTCCATACTTCTGCACATTTTCAGGAATCTTGCAGATACGAACAAAATGGAGCAATACCACTGGAAATCAATAGTTAAAGAAAACCAGTCTACAAGGGAGACATGAAGACATTTTTAAAAATGACAATATTAGAGAAAATAATTTTTCGTCCTCCTGTCGTGATGCCTTTAATGACCTCACAGACCCCCGCTATCTAGAGCGCCGCCTTCACGTTTGACTCTTTGTGGCATGTACATTATTATGAGCTCCCGCACTGTCATCATGTTTGTTGACGTTGGAAACTGTTTGACTTTGAGCTGCCTTCTAGTGGATTTATTGCTTGATACATGCCAACATGAAGAATGCATGAAAGTATGTGGGCAGTGATGGTTACATTGTTTGAGACGGACATGCTAATTTTCATATGTAGAGGGAGCGTTAATGAGCCTTTAGACTGATCAAAGCCAACCACCAGCCAGCATTGGTGTGTATGCCACAGCTGCACTTGACTCTTTGTGGAATATTTATGTGGATGTGAGTGTTTCCTATCAACTGTGCAACTACAGCATCTCCTTTCTTCCTCATATCTGGTGTGGAGCACCGGGATGAAATAAAGCTCCAACGTGTCCAGAGAGCCAGCTCCATGACACATAACTTTTGAGTGCAGAGACACTGCCGCGTCAGCCGCAACCTTGGCATAAATAAAGAAGATGATTGGTGATGGGTGAGGGATGAAAAAAGAGAAGGTGGAAGTGAAGTTGGCAGGGCCAGATGGAGATGTTCAAAGACTAAGAGGATGAGAGAAGGGATGGGGGTTGGGTGGTAAGGGGTGGCGGGTGGGTGGGGTGACAGTGCAGGAGCACAACAAAGCCACCGGAGCAGGGGAGAGGTTAGAGAAGCTGAAGAGAAAAGTTACACTGGGGAAATAAAAAACAAAGATGCAGGAAAACATTTTGACTGAAAAAGAGCTTAGAGTTTTTAGTGGAAAAAAAAATAAATAAATGGGAGTGAGTCAAGGTCAAGATCTGCAGCCAAAACAAGCTCGACTTCTTCCAAAAGAAGGAGTACATAAGAGGAAAGAAAGCAAGCACTGTGTGTGTGTTTGTGTGTGTGTGTGTGTGTGTGTGTGTGAGAGAGAGAGAGAGAGAGAGAGAGAGAGAAAAAGGTTGAAAGGGAAGGAGGAAAATAATTAAAGAAAACAGCAGTTGTGCAAAGTTGAGGAAGACAGTTTATTTTTTAAATATCTGCTCTATCTAAAGCAGCCCGATTACACACTGTTCATAACCATTTATTCATTATATCTCCACAGGAGATGACTAGTGCTGCTGAGCTGTCAGCTCACTGAGCTAGTCAGCACTGTGCATGTAAGGGTGCATCCGTGTGTGTGTGTGTGTGTGTGCAGCACCATGTGGGTTGATTGTATACAGCCCATTATGCCTTAATTACAGTACATGTGTAATTAACGCTAACACAGAGAGTGGCAATAAGAGCTCTTTGTACCCAGTGTTCAGAAACATTATACTCTGGATAGAATAACAAAACAAAAGGTCTTATCAACACACACATCACATGCATTCTACCACCCACGCAATTAGCGGGGAACTGTGTACCCCTTTTCAAAAAACATATTGGATTAGGGCAGCAGGGTATCCAGAATAGCTAATGATTGGGTCGCTAGGGATTTTTTTAGGGTAACAAAAGTGTTTTTTAGTTCATTAATGTGTTTTCAAGTTTCAGTTTCCTGAAAAATGTAAGCACATCTCCTGCATCAGTTGTATGTTCACAAACATACAACTGATGCAAAAAGATGCAAAAAGGTAAACATGTCTCTGATAAACATCATCCATTTTGTCATGTCTACTTTTGTGTTATTACTTGCAGATCCAGGAGGATTGTGATGTAGAAGAAACAACTTCACAGATAAATTGATCAAATAGACCAGGGGTCATCAGCTATATTTGTCCAAGGGCCAGAATTTTTCAAAGCAGACACTGTGGGGCCTGGAGTTTCAAATAACAAAATGTAAACTCAATTAGGACAAATTACCCTTTTTTTAGAAAATTAATGTTATTTTTATTAGCCAGTCTCAGTGTGAACAGACTCCTAAAAACATGGGAAATCCATACCAACCAGATCCTTAAGCAGAAAACGTTCTAACTAGAGTGCAGACCTCTGCCAAGGAGGCAGTTCACCGAGCATTGATGAAGAAGCAGAATTGCAAAATGCTGTCCTGATTGGCAGGGAATATTAATCAGCTTCAACCAGTTTTGATACTATTCTGATTGGTTGAAAACATTCCCATGCTTGCGTGAAGATGTGACTTCCATTCATGAAAAATGGGAATTCATTTCGCCTTCACCTATGCCACTGCGGTCAATACACAACCAGTGAAGCAAGCGCAGCTTTGTGAACGCATCAGTGCGCGCAGTGAAAGTGTGTGAGCTACAGGTGGAGGAGCCAGGACCCCACCTCACTCCCCCTGTTCTCTTCTTAGTCTTACATTGTCAAGGTCCTCTAACAGTGCCAAAGCCGCAGTTGTGGCGTTACACACAGCTATTACACATGGCAATAAAATAGATAGTCGATGGTAGGTTTGTACAAAATCATACACACTCAGTGACATTGGATATTAAGGACGCATGGTATATTCTCGCTTAAAGTATGTGCGAAGGTACACACATTCTCACGGCATGTTATTTTTTTATAAATACCAATTTCTGTGTAGAAAACAGTGTTTGTATTTTTTGTGCAGGCACATCGTGTATGCACTTGGCCCCAGCAGGTTGTGTCGGCTACTCGCAGGCAACTAATAATAAGCTGACAGGTGGATTTATAGCATCTTTAGATCCTGCAGGTTGAAAGCACATGTTTGCGGTCGTAAATCATTCCTAATGAAATTATTTCCATCTCAATTGTTTTTGGTGTTGCTTTAATATAGGAAGAAAAAATGATACCTAAACACATTTTTTTCCTCCTAACATTTTCTGAACTCATTGTTACTCTGTGGGTTGGATGGAAAGCTTTGGTGGGCCGGATGTGGCCCATGGGCCGCCAGTTGATGATCACTGAAACAGAGTATGATGTGTCAGTGGAATCCCTCGCTGTCTCTATTTTTGATTCAGTGTAATGTATTGGGCTTGAACGGGGCAAGTTTATGCTTCATTAGTGGTGCATTAATGGTTTGAATGCATGGTGCGTTGACAGAGCCCACCTGGAGGCGAGTGCTGAGCGCTGGTCTCGTCTGCTCGGCCTCCTGGAGGAGCTGTGGAGGTGGATCTGCATCAAGGATGAGGAGCTGGCCAAGCAGATGCCCATTGGAGGAGACGTGCCCACCTTGCTGCAACAGCAGAACCACTGCACGGTGAGTACTGATGCCACAGGCAGTGTTCCCACTGTGCTATGCAAAATTCATTAGACCGCTTTCCTAAATGTTTTATTCAGTTTTCCTAAATGTTGTCATTTAAGACCTGTTGAACTATTTTTAAATAGTGCTTTTGCTATTGTTTGTTTTGGTTTTTTTCTGTTGAGTCATTTTTTTGAGGCTACACCTGTGAATTTTTTTTTTTTTTTTTTGCCATTTTGTGGCTCTTCAAACCCCTCTGGATCTTTTTTTTGGTGCCTATGGGAAAAATAAATAGGGTTTTTGGATCCTGTAAGCCAGTTGCTTTTTAAATATAGAAATAACATAGAAAGTGGGTCGTATATTTTAGGGCATTAATGAATTTATTAGTTTGCCAAACATTGTGTGGCTGTTGGATTACTGGGCAATGGGAATGCGCTAATAGTTTGGTTGTGCTAAACTTCACAAATGATCGAAATACCCCTCTAATCTAGGGATCAATAACAAAGGAACTGCTAAAAACTAAAAGTCAATATTAGTGCTGGACATACTTCAAAGGCAAATATTTTAGACCTTGTTCATTTTCACCTTGCATTAGAAATGGGATGAATCTGGAATCCCTTACAAGGGCATAAAATTTACATCACATGTTCAGGATTTATGTGTTTGTCTCTCAAAACCTATTGTAGGTCTTTTGCAGCACAGCCATTATGTGATACGTGCTTTTGACTGTGGTTGTGTTGCAAACATGGACTGCAGCAACACGGCTGCTGTTGCCAAAGTTTATAACCCGTCTGGTCTGCAGTCTGCAGTGGAACTGTGCTTCATATATAAGGGGTAAAGTTACAAGTGTGGTCAGCAGCACCGTGACCACTGGACAGTCTGTACAGATACTAAAGGTCACACTATACCTGTAGAGCATTAGCTATAATCACCCTGACATTAATTAGCATCAGTGACATACCACCTTGTCAGTACTGAGTCACATCAGCAAAAGCACAGGTTGGAGCACAGCATGGTCTGCAGTGTCTCCATCATTTGCACTCAGTAGCGTTCTTATTGTCGGCGCCATAGCCACACTCAAAAGTGCAATCAATGCAGAGTTTATGATCAATATCAAGATCACTGCTTCACAATCAGGAGCATGATAAGTCAATACCTCTGTTTTGCTGTTTATTTCATTCCTAGCATCACTGTTATTTATCATCCTTATTCAACACCATATTATTTGTTCTAACCAGCAATCGATACCTGCATTGTGCCGTCCCCCTCACACCTTTGTCATCACAGCTATTTGTCATCAGTGTTCCACAACGTATTATTTATTGTAACCACCGGTTATTGTGATAGTATATTGGCGTGTAATTGCTTTCAGATAGATGACTCAGCCTGTGGCTAGTGTTTACCCCCAGTCCATTCGCCGCAGCTGATGTTGATGTTGCTGTTGACATCGTAATGTGTTTCTCTGGCGCCTCTGCACACCCTGTTCAGTACGCTATTATTCTGTTCCCCCTAAAACGCCTCAAGAGTAAACACGTGCACAGTCACGCATGGATGCACAGGTACAGACACGGGTACGTCGACATAGATCAACAAATACACACGCAGAGATCCATTACATATTTGTAATAGAGTGTGTGATACTCAGTGAAGATCTAAAGATATATCTGTATGAGTATCTGTGTGCACGTAGTGTGTGTGTCGTGGTGCAGTCTGTACTCTGAGGATCCGTGCCGGCGCAGATGTGTGCCTTTGTGTGTTTTTTAACCGTGACACACAGTGAATGCCTTTCCAGCCCGGTCTAAATCTGTCCTCTGAGGTCTGACGGGACAGCGAGGTGAGCTCTGTGTCTCGTAGTCAACACCTGATGGAGAGGAGAGACGGGCCTCAGCCCAGCAGATCAGACAAGCTCCATTAGATAAAGAATGGGCCTGAGAACACACAATAACCACAGGAGAATACAATCCTGCATCTCCGCTGCTCCCTTCCTTTTCTCATTACCCTCTTTCGGCTTTTCTGTCTCGCTTTGTCGTTCTCAGTCCTGTCTGTCCCGCCACTGGTCTCCCTCCTTCACACACCCAGTATTTTTCCCCGTCCTCGCTGCCTACCCTCCCCTTCCCCCTCCATTTCCTTCCCTATCTCTGGCTTTTGGGCTGTGAAAGCAAAGAAATGGTGAATAATGGAATGGAGGAGTTGAAAGTGAGAAAGGATCACTTTTCATTTTGACTGTAAGTTATTTTTTTCTCCGCTCCCTTCTCTTCTGTATTCTTAATAGATTGGCCTGGAGGTCTTGCTGACCCTAAGAGGGATGAGGGGCAGAGCATCACAAAGAGCTATGGCTTTGAACAATTCATGCTCTATTACTTGCTTACACGCACACACATGCACACACACACACACACACACACACAGTCACATGTACTTTCACTCTCTCACTAACTCACTCATTCACTCACACAAATGCACACATCAGCCACCCTGTCAGATTGATGGGGGAAATGTGTGTATTGCCATATGGAAATTGGTAGCTGTGAGGTAAGGAAGGCTTAGGAAGGCTAAGCAGAAAAACCTGTCTTCCTTCTCTTCTCTCTGGGAGACTTGGTGAGATAAAAGAGGTTGGCTAAGCCACTTAGCCCAACAGAGAGCGACGGATATTGCGGTTATTAAAGAATCGAAGGGCAGAAATATATGAGAAAGTAGTGGTCTGAGCAGTCAAAGGACAGAAATGATGGACAGGGGGTGGCTGACAGAGGGAGGTAGAGTGAGAAAAGAGGAAGAAAAGGGGCAGAGAGGGATTTACATGTGGAAGTGAGGTAAGCAGAGATAGCAAAAAAACAAAATACTGAATTAAATACAAGTTGGTGGTGCCCTTTCAACAGTTGCAGTCCATTCTGCTTGAGTATATTAATTTGTTTGGTGATTCTCGGGAACTGCTGAGAGAGTGCGTGAGGTTTTATCCCGTCTGTCTTGAGTGGACCGCCAGCCGCCCCCCTCCGCATATCGATTTGTGTCTGTGTTTTGTCTGCTGATATGGCCATAATAGCTTTTATTAATCGCACTTTCAATTATCCAATAAAAGGCCTGCGTCCACGTCCAGCTGATTAAACTCATCAATCAGCTCTATTAAATTAATGACTTTATAGGGCGAGAAGAGGGAACAAGGGACCAAGTGCTTGTGGGCACTTTTAATGACTCTTTTATCTTTCAGCAACAGTTGGCTCTTTGTCTTCATTTGCTGGGAAGCCCAGTGTGGTAATTTTGAGCACCGCCTCCAAATATTCTGGACAGAAGGTAAAAATGAAGACCACAGGAAAAGTCATGTTTAAATGTATTTAAATTTGTTTTCTCAGCAGTCATGCTCATTTCTGCAAATGCAGCGTTGCAGTAGTCTCAAAATAATGCTTGCTGGAGTGACATATAATTAGCCTGCCCAAAGTGAATCTAATAATCCACCACGCTAAGCCAGTTTAATCATACTGTCGGCGTGATTGATTAGCACCATTTGTGTGTGGATGGACAGGTCGTAAAGGAAAATGAAATGTATTAAAGTCCCACACTCGGCTATACCTTATCTCCTGGAAGAGGACTCTCTTGAATAATTACCTTTTTCTATGTAACTTTTAATTTGATTCCCTCTACTTCATCATTAAGCAGTCCTTGTGGTTGGGAGTTTCATGATTGAGTCAGGTGTCATGACTGTCATGTTGGCTGGATCAGGCTTTGTTTTAATTTGCTCAGGAAAAAAAACAACAACATCATTCCTCAGAGCCCCACCACTGCTTGAAACCTCTGTGAAGTAACAGTGGTTTGATGTTTTATGTTGTTTTTTTTTCTTTTTTCCACCAAGTAAGATAGTTTTTTTTTTTTTTTTTTTAGTAAACAAATATGGCACATTTTGATCTTTCAGTCAATGAAATGCTTGTGGGTTTGCTTTAGATACTTTACAAAAGCTTTGAAAAGAGTAGCTATTATGTAATTTATACTTCAAATTTTACTGTCTGTATTTTATTTTTTAACTTCATGTGTCCGAGGCCGGAAGCAGTAGAAATATCTATCAGAAAGTGTAACAGCCATTGATTTGTACTGGCAACAACCAGCTTCAGTAAGCTATAGTTAGCTTTAGCCACTCCAAATTAACAGCAGGTATGGAGCACAGAGGACTGAGCAGATTTTCAGCTTTGAGTCACACTGAGCTTCATTCATAAACGGCGGCTGCAAAATCTAATTTGGCTCCGGAGGCAACAGCTTAAACCTTTGCTTACACCAAAAATAGATGTGTAAATTTCATTTATTTCCCTTTCCTCTCTCATCTTTTATTATTTTATTAAGATAGTGACTGATTGCTATGCCTCGCGTGTTGCTTCAAACAAGGCAAAATATTAGCAGAGTCTCGCTGTGTTTTATCACAACAGAGTACAAACTCCCCAAGCTTTTGTACAGCACTTGTATAGTACATCCATAAGCTTTTGTGTAGTGCATGAGGAGGCTTGAGTGAAAGGAGTGGGAGTGGTAAAAGTACAAGTAACAGGGCGGGAGAGCCCCAAATGGACTCTTAGCCTCCTCTCCCTCAGGCATGTATGGGAGGCTGAAAATTGATTTTCTTTCCTTGTTTTGGTCCGCCTATATTGTTGAAGCACCTTGATTTTCTGTCAGGTCTTTTCGAATTTTGAGAGCTGGGATAGTCGTCCTTTTGGGAGGCTTGTGTTTTTTTTGTTTTTTTTGTTTTTTTTTTTTCCTTTTTTCCTAGAAGAAGACGTGGAGGATGGCGGTAATGTTGCAGAGAGGTTGCGATAGCGGGGCTTTGAGAGGGGGACGAAGGAGGTTTTGGCAGAGCTCTGAAAGTAGCTATGTCGTGATGTTATCTTATCGCCTCCACAGTGCGGGGCACACGGTGATAAGGGTGTCTCTCTGCTACCCCGGCCACACACCATAGACACATGCACATACACACACATTCTCACATACGGATAGAAAAATAATCATACAGCCAAGGTCACCATTGCTCTCAGCTAAAAGATACGCGTCATAAGTATTGTGGAACAGACAAGATGTTATTTGAAGCATCACATCCTGCAGTCTGTCTGCTTCCGACCTTCACAATCTACATCCTAAACCATACTCCTAATTGTGCCAGAGCTAAAACTGTATAAAAGAAGTATAACAGTGAAAGAAGAAGAGAGAACAGGAAGAAGAGAAAAGCGAAGACCTTCCTGTTTTATCTTTGAGGTACACAGTCAGCCCTTATCACTCATGAGCAAACCGGGATTTTCTCGAACGGAAAGGAGTTTTATTTGCCCTGAAAGCGGTACATGTGTTTGATATTTACCTCTTGTGCTCCCTCTAAACCGCGTGTCCCTGTGTGACATTGTGATAATCTGAACCCGTTGAAGTCTCGCTAAAAAAAAAAAAAAAAAACGAGTTATTGAAGTGTTGGGGAACGGTCTTTGGTGTTGGCGCCTGTCTGAAGTTTGAGGCTACCCGGGGGCTGGATGACAAACAGACACTGTTCCTGACAGGGGTCATGGTTGGTGGCACATTATGTTGCTATGGTTACAGCCCTCTTCGGCCTTGACTGTCCCTGTTCGGGGCCACTTAACCTTGAAAGACAGACATGTTTCAGAGAATAAAACATGTCATAAATGTGTCATAAATTTCAGCATTGATTTCAATACTAAGGTAGCATTCAGGAAAACATTCTTAAAAATCTACTCTTTCTCTCTCTCTCTCCTGCTCTCTACTGGGGCTGATGGATATGCGTAAAAATGTTTTGTGGTTATTTTGATAGATATTGTGACTGCAATGTGAGTCACGGCTTTATTGGCAACGATACTTTTTTGCATCGTGATTTTCAGTTAACCTATTCAAATGGTCACAGTGAATTTTTTTTTTCAGGGATCTGGACCAAGCAAACATGTTTTTCTTACTTCTGGAGAGTTCAGTTTGTCACATCTCCGTAACATTATAATCCGTCATTTATAATGGTATTTTTCTCATTTTTTTTACCTTTATCAAGAAATTGCAGCTCCTGCAGTTTGTGAGCTGCACTTGGTGATATTGCCGTTTCAATAATATTTTGAGTAATTGTCCATTTATGTCCACTTTATAAATACAAAACCAGAGTAGATGGAAGTAGAGCTTTTACTAACGCCAGACATTACCAAAGGCTGCGTTTATCAGCAAATGTAAAACCAGGTCAGCTCGAATGGGTCACTGTACCAATGTGCCAGATTTAGATTGGAATATGTCAGAACAAGCTGCTGCGACTGTAATCAGTGAATAATTTGTGTGTACAGTTCCTGTCAGAGTGTAAAACAAAATCTGTATGCAGAGCGGTGAATGATAAACTGAAATTTTGGTTGCTACAGGTGGTTGTCCTTGAAGTTTCACTCTCTATTTTCCTCTCCTTGTCTCTTCCGCGGTTATCTTCCTTCCCCATGCACGCGTCTTTTCCGATTCCTCTATCTCCTCTCATTCAGTCTCTATCTCAAGGTCCTCTTCCTGAGCTACCTGCCTATTACCTTTCTTCCGTATGAGCCGGGAGAAAATTGTTGGATCGGAGCAAGCCATTCATTAGCACGAGTGATTTAATTTGTGTTCAGCAGGAGGCTCAATTTTAGCGTCAGGGTGTATTTGGCCAGAGGTGGCAGTGTGAAATTGTCATTGCAGTCTAAACTCAAATTTTACAGGATCATGCTCCCCTGAAATGCGCTTTTTGAACAAGGTCGAGTTCATAACCTCATTTTGTAGGAATGTGCCCAGCTCACGGTCAGGGTGATAAGCCTTCTTGGATTGTTATTGCTGTTGTCCATCGCTCCCTCTCTACTTTTCCTTTGCTTTCTTTTCCTCTCTTCAAAAACGTCTTAATTATAGAGTCTAAACGTGTAGATTTCTCCTTTCAGTCATTATTGCACCACACTTGCGATATGAACATGTGGGCTGAAATTAAAAAAAATAAATTAATTCCCACTCAACTCAGCATGTAGTCATCTACCACTCAATTGATGTTTGGCGGTTGTGTGCATTTGGCAATGTTGTGTGCATGAGTGAGACTTTATCAAAGCTTGCCGTCCCATATAATCAAGTTGCCTCACAGCATCTCAAACTACATCGTCTCCTCACAAAGCAATCACACACTCCAATAGGCATTGAAGTCCCACCGGGGTTGCGCTTATATTAAAACAAGAATAATTATACTGGTACATGCCATGCTCACTCCCTCTCGCTTTCGATCTCAGTTTTATTGCCTGCTGTGCTCTGACATGGCTCCGTGGCTGACGTTGCAAAGGGTATTAGAAAAAAAAAAAGTGACCCTCAAAATCCTGAATGGACTTTGTGTGTGTATGTGTGAGCTGCTCTGTAAGCGGATGAGCAGGATATGTGGTATTACTAGCTGGCTCTGTAACGATAATGCCTGCAGGGATGTAGCGCCCAGCCACTCCCTTTATTCTGTGGAAATGCCTCATTTGACCCCTGCATATTCACCTTCAATCGCTGCTCAGCTCTTGGTGCTCCCAGCTCTGCTTGCCTCACATTTTCTGCTTCCATCGCTGCTCTCTCTCTCTCTCTCTCTCTCTCTCTCTCTCACCTCATCCTGTGGTTTTCTTTTTATTAAGGCAACACCAGGCAGAGGAGGTGTTTTGTTTTGCAACCATTGCCTAATTAGCCGTTGATATGCTGTTTATTGTGTCCATAAGCCGAGTGTAAACATCTGCTCTCGTCCTTTGTTTGTAGGTGCGCATGTGCGTGTGTGCATGTCACTTAATGAAAAGTGCCTCTTATAATATAATGAAAGCGCAAGCTGACTTACGCACGGGTGATGAGTAGATATTACCGTGAGGAGAAAACAATCTGGTTATGACACGCTGTTCACAACACACCAGGTTCGCCCGGAGTTGGTTGGCTGAGATGTGATCAGGAGACGAGAGTCAGACATATCCACACAGAAGATGTTGTCAAACTTATTCAAGATGATCTCTGCTGAATCATTTTAAAAAAAAGAAAGAAAGAAAAGAAAATCCTCACTTACCCTATTGAAGTGGCTCATTCTGTGTTGACGTAATTGGGAAAAATTGACTGTCAGACTGTCTAGGTAACAAATTGAAGCGCTCAGATGTCTCTTTCACAGTTGTAAACAGCACAAACTCAAACTGTCGTCTAATGACTGCTCACTGGGAAAACAATTTGTTCGTGGTGTCTGCTACTAACTGTGCAATACAAACTCCAACTATCCCATTGCCCTGTGTTTTTCCCTGCAGGCGCTTCGTTCGGAGCTGAAGGAACGTGAGCATTTGGTGATCAGCACTTTGGACCAGGCCCGGATGTTCCTGGCTGACCAGCCCATCGAGGGCCCCGGGGAGCCACGCAAGAACCTGCAACCTAAGACTGGTAGGTTCATATTCTCTGAAAATGCAAAGTCTCCTCCAAATATTAAAATGAATTTGATCATTTCCAAGTTTTCAAAAGTTTGAAAATGGCAGAAAAAAATGCTTGGAAATGTGTAGAGTAGTTGCATTTGCATTTCTGCTTTGTGCTTGGACAGTTATCAGTGAAATTAGAGCTCGTATTAAACACCAGGGGCCTGTTGTTTTTAACCAGCTTAGAGTACCAGATGAGTGTTTTTTGTCATGTAGTATGTACTGTTCATACCACAAACTTTCAGACAATCACAGGAAAACAGTAAAATCAGTCTAGTATTGATTTGAAATTTCTTGAGGCAATAAACCTGATCTATTTGGTTTTTTAAAGCAGTTGCTAGGAATTATTTGCCACGCCTCTGAAGTTGAGTGTCCTTGGCATGCCGTCCCCTAAACTCTGAACTGGTGTTCACTCCAGTCTAAGGAAACATCCCAGTCCTAAATATGCATCAGCTCATTTGGCATTCTCTCCCTGTCCTTCTTGGATGAGGCAGGGAAGTCTTGGTTATGTCAGCATATTTCCCACCAAAAAAAAAAAAGCCCTACTGTGTAAATAATTAAAACGGCCCAAGGGGCTGTGTATGGGGTGTGGCAAGACTTCAGAGTGGAGACCGATTGGCTTGTTGTCTGTGATCTTTGATACGGATATCAAAGCATCGCCTCATTGTATAAATATATAAAAAGCTGATTTAAGATCTGAGGCAGCTTGTGTTGTTTCATCAGAATTGATGGGATTTTCCTCAGGCGACTCTGATCTGAAATCTCAACCAGATTGATTGTCTTAAAGTCTCCCTTGCTTTGTCTATGCCGGTGAATAGGATGGCCACTTTTCCCATTTTTGTTTGCACCTCACACTCATTATCAAAGACGGCCCCTGTCACACTGTGTGTATCTGCATGAGGCGGCTTTGCTATCTTTGTCTAGCAGATGTCCCAAGCCTGGCTTGAGAGTATGCACGGGAAGGGAGGGAGGCAGGGTGGGAGAAAGAGAGACGACGAGAAAAGAGAGCAGTGGGGTAACAGATGAAGATGGTAATTCAATCACAATCAAGCTGTGAAAGAGATAAGAGCTTAGAACACATAAAAGCTACACATCTGCCTTTGTAGTTTAAACGGGCTGTTTTGGCCCGGAGACTTTCTTCTTTCTTCCCCCTCCTCTCTAATCTATCTATCTGCACCCTTGGATTCATCACCTTTACTCCATTCAAACAGCCCCCAAACTACCCTCTCACCCTCAATGCCTTTTCATTAGCTGCTTCCTCTCTCACCCTTCATACCTCTTGTCATGTCATCCCTCCTTAACTCTCTTCCACGATTCCTCTTATCTCCTATCCCCTATCCTCTCTTCAACAATACATCCCCATCACTCACTCCTCTCCTGTCCCCTTAACTCAACGTTCACATGTTGCTGGAGTGATCGGGGAAACGAGTTCCCTTCATGTCACAACTTGGTCGTCCAAATAGTTTGTGTTCATGTGCTTATGATCACAAAGGTCCGACCTTAATGTTATCAATCAAGTTAGCAATGGCCTAACTAGTAAGTCATCTCTATCGGTTTCAGGTGATATTGATGTACAGGTAACTGAATAACTTAGTTATCTATAGTTGTCAAGGAATGTCCATGTCTCTAAAATTTGTTCTGTGGTTCATTCACAACTTTAATGTATGAAATTGACTTTTCTGTGATCTGTTTAGGCATTTTGAAAAGAGTAAACACGTGATAAGTCAGCAATTCGGACTGCATCTAGAATCCTGATTTCTCCATCTTGGATACCGGATTTCTCAAACTTAGAGTAGCATTGCATTCCTAGTCCATTCCTGATACTTCCTGTAGGGCAAGTTGTATAGCTGGTAAATCTGACACCATGTGAATGCAGGGTAACTTCCTCCTTTTCATTTTTCCTCCCTAGCCATCCTTTCTCTCTGTAACCTCATCCCATTGTGTCTCCATCCCTCTCTAGCTCTGTCCTTCTTTGGTTACGGCAGTGCATGCTGCAAGAGGTTCGGCAAAAAATACACAGTGGTGCCCAGCAAGAAAGTTGAACCAGAATCAACTTTTGCCATAACACAACCTGAGGTCATGCTGCAGTGGCCAGTCACTCAGCTGGTGTAAACAGGCAGACAGCAGACAGTGTAGTGACGACAAATAACACAAAGACCTGCGGCATGGTGCCGCAGTTCCTAATCCCGTGTGAATAAGCCCTAATCCCCTGCACTCTCTCCCTCCAGACCTCACCCCAGAGGAGAAGGCCCGTGGGGTGGCCCGTGCCATCCGCAAGCAGACGGGTGAGGTGAGGGAACGCTGGGAGCGTCTGAAAGGTCACATGGGTGGCTGGCAGAGCCAGGTGGAGCGAGCCCTGGAGAGACTCCAGGAGCTGCAGAGCTCCATGGACCAGCTTGACCTGAGGCTGACCCAGGCCGAGGACGCCAAGGCTACATGGCAGCCTGTAGGGGACCTGCTGATCGACTCCCTGCAGGATCACATCGAGAAGACAATGGTGAGGGATATTGGTGATATTGACAGGAATTGTTTTTGTTCCCTCATTGTGTCTTGTGTCATGTTTTTATTGTGCAGGATCTAATTAGTAAAAATATTAATCGTTTTATTTGATCTCTGAATTGTCATACCCTTGCAGCAATTTTTCACACAATTTCCACCTTCTCTTTTCATGTTCAGAGCAAGTCATCAACATAAATGTGTTAATGGGACAGAGGTTGGGCTCTGCAACCTGCCTCCTTTTTCTAACCAGTTCCTGATATTTTCATCCACTTGTGTCACCAGTGTGTTAGTCAGCATGGCGGATCGATGCAGGCATTTTAAATGCATGAGCACACTTTTCAAAATTACATAAGTTCAGCATCATGCAACATTCTTGGCATGGTCCTGTCAACTAATGCAATCTGTATAATTGCAATGAATAAGCCCGTGTCAGCACATCATATAGAAGTTAACAAGTGCTGTGTTTTTGAAAAATTCCTATCTTTTTTCCCCATCAAATTATGTAAAAGTTTCAATTAGGGGATTCAGATTTAGTTTTTTATCAAGCGGAAGTTCAAGTTTCAACTTCATTTGTCCACAAAGGACAGTTGATTGTATGACACAAGTGTATAAAATACATCAAGAACATTTAAAGCCACACCTACCACAACCGTAGAACAGAGACACCGAAGGAATGATCAGTCAGTCTGATACAGAGAGACATTAAAAAAGCCTTTGACATCATCACCCAAAATGCTAAAAAACACAAACCAATTAGATTAGATTAAATGCTTTTGAACCTGACAGCTAATATGGACTGCACAGAATCTGTTCTTGATTTAGCTATTCATAACTGTTTTTTTTTTTTTTGTTTGTTTTGCTTTGTTTTGTTTTTGTTAGGCCCTATGACACTGAGGATGTCTTATTTTTAGGCAAGACAGCGGGCAGCAGATTTCACTGTAGACAAGGAACGACAAAAAACTGAAACAGTTGAAGGAAACGAGAGAAAAAAGGAAAGAGAGTGTCAGAAAGAGGAGGGACAGTGGCACAGACTTAAAATAGTCAAGTAAAGCCGCATGGCTCATATGAAGAGAAGCAATTCCCTCAATTAACTATCTATTACTGCACATAAGATCATAATGATATTTTGAATCCCTGTGGCATCACTTTGTACTGACAATCTGGATGATGACATTGCGTAATACCCATACCGTGTAGGGACCCACTTCAAAGATAAAGCTGTATATTAAAAGGATACAGCTCTGAAAACGTGCAGTCTACACATTCAGTATACTGTGCATAGACATTATGTTATGGTAGGCACGGTAGGAACTTTAAATGTGAATTACAGCACACCTCGTTTTAAGGAGCTAATTTCTACCCAGTGGGTAATTATAAGGTCGGCATACTAAACAATTAAAAAGATAAGCCGAAATTATGACAAACAGCAGATAATCAACATTCTGTGCAAAAACAATGACTTAATAGCTATCCTGTGTGAAAACAATGACTTTGTAATTAACTTGATAAATGGTTATCCTGACTTAGTCCTAAGGTAATGCTGTCTGCTCCCCTCCTTTCCAGGCCTTTAAAGAGGAGATCGCCCCGCTGCGTCAGGATGTGCGTGTTGTCAATGAGCTTTCTGCGGAGCTGACGCCACTCGACGTCCAGCTGTCCTCCACCGCCTCCAGACAACTGGACCAGCTCAACATGAGATGGAAACTTCTACAGGTAGATGACAAGAGACACACCCCAAAATCTTTCCTGAAATCATTCTGATTGATTTTTCCTGTGCTCGACACAAAGCAAATTTTATAACTTCCCCACTATTGTAAGAGTTCACCTCCAGTCTTTTATTAAGCCACTAAAAACCCTCTAAGCATAATCTCTGTTCAACAATATCACACATTTTTTTTCTTGATAAAACATCCCTTCGTGCCTTAAATCTGACTCTAAACTTTGTTCTCATTAAAAATGCACAGACTTATGAATATGCAACTAACCCCTGTCCACCTCCTTGCCTGCTTGCACACTGGCCTGTCACATGTGCCATCCCATAACATTTGTAAATATTGTGCTATATTTCATAATCTAAGCATGAAAAAAAAATCTATTAGTTTCCTAGTTACACATGTAATGGTCATATGAAGCAGCCATTTCGAGTTGGTCTTGTTTTTTTGTTTGTTTGTGAAAACATGGTCGCCGTGCTGGTGCTAATGATATGCAAAGTAACACCCTGACGGGATTGGCTGTTGGATTTGTAACATACCAAATGTAGCCAAATGTAGCTGGCCTGCTCTACATCTGAATCTCAGATTTTAGAGGCATGCACACACACCTCCACTTTCACTATAGGATTGTGAAAACACCTCTCTAGTGACAAACTTTGCACAGATACAAGTCAGCACAGTCAAGGTCAGACATTTTAGAGGGCACAAAAACTAAGAAAAACACATTTTTGAGTGGAGCAGTCTTTAATGCTCTGGCATGGGTGTTGATGCAGCCTGCCTCTCACAGGTTTTGGTTTTCTACATCCTTCTGCCATTCCTCTGTGACGATCTACCTTTTCATATTGTCAACTCAAATTCATTTATTTATGATATATTCTTAAAAAAAAAAAAGTTTGTCCCAAATATCTTGACAAAGCAGCGAATGTCAAGATTATAAACATAACAAACACATCACTCATTTCTCTTCTTATACCACTCAACTTTATGTTGCATTTTGTCCACATTTGCTTATATGGATGCTGCCTTTAATATAGCCACGTCTTATCTAGTCCTGTTTCCTCTTTCGCTCTGTTTGCCTGTCTTTTTATCTTTCCCCCTGTCTCTCACTCTCTCTTCTCTCTCTGTCTGCCTGCTGATTCTTCTTTTTGTCAGACTCACAGGGGACTGAGAGTCCCTCTACCTGTGTACCTGTTTTATTTGAACACAGCTTTGTGCTCACTGCAACACTTTGTCACTCTACATCAATGGACAGTATTGTCACAGCATACCAGTCACATTCGCTGCTTCTGCACCCACTTGAATGCCTTGGTCTGATCCACAGTGGGACTTGCTGGGTGCTTCTTGTAGCAGGGCATGTCTCAGCCCTGAGGGGGAAGCCATGGAGAAGTCTCTTAACAAATCATCACAGAGAATGAGAAGAGAAGGCATGTTGGTGTGTGAGTTAGACAGTGTATTCCCTCATAGGCTTGTATGCATACAAGTGCATACCAATGTGCCAGTTCACATCACGGAGCATTTTTAAGTGTGTGTTAGTTATGTAAAATTCCCGCCATCATCAAACAGGGTCTCCTGCTGTCCTTTTCCTCAGTTCTTTTGCACCAGGTTCGCATCAAACACATGGATCAATCTGATAGTTGCCAAAGGTTATGAAAAAGGGGAAAATTTCAGTTTCACTTCCAAACGTGATTTTTTTTCTCCATAATGAGCATTCAGCTATTCAACCGAACAAATGGCTTGTCAGGTGGAGAATGATCCTATCATGTCATATGCCATCACTGACATTTTGAGCACACCTAGCACAACATGTTTGGATAATAGGTTCATGGACAATTTACCCATATACTGTGAGGCTTATCTACTAACAATGAGAACACTCAATATAATGATCACATCAACTCTCTGTGAACACATGTAACCGGTCTGTTATACGTATTAGTATTCCCTAAGGATTATTTAGTATGTAAGCATAGGAGAAAAGAAAGCTGCAGTTACCAAACACATGACCAGGAGTGATATAAAAACTAGAGAGAAGAAATATATTTTGATGTGTAGTAAAATGTCTAAAATACCTTGTCATACTGAGTGCAAAAATAGCAGACCACAAGCCCCAGCCAGTTTTTGTTTTTCTTTGTTACAAAGTTAAGCCGTTCCTGTGACTGACAGGCTCTCCTAACTTAACTCATGTCTGGTCCTTGTCTAATGTGATGCATAACTGGATCATAGCTGTGCACAACAACAGAAATAGCCAGAGATTTGTGCAGAGGAGTGGCAAGTAGCTTTCCCTTTTATTACGGGCTCCTTTGGGTTCCCGGCTTATCTACTTTTGCCAGGCAGGCCTGTGGTGCCCGTAGTGCCCGATGGCAGGAGAAGGGCACACAGGTCACACAGTCAAACTGTGATGGCATCAATTTGAAGGACCACAGGCAGCCACAGATGGACTGTGATCTCGGAGACACTTTTGAGGTGTTGTGGAGATTTTATATTTGTATTTCCTTGCAAGGAGACTTTCAGTATTGGTTGTAGAAAGGCGAACCAAGAATGTGATCCAAAAAGTGCAAGAAAGGGAGTTATGTTTTAATAATAATAATATAGGGTTGGGAAGGAAAAGAAGCTAAAGAAATCATCTTCTGGTAAGGTTGACAGTACTGAGACACTGGCACACAGTGAAGCTGTGTAGCTGGGCCAATTTATGGCTTTGTGATTTCCCCATGTAGAGACATCCAGTAATAGTCTTTGTGCCTTGAGAATGACCATAACTCTCCTCCTGTCTCTTTCGTTTTCTCCGTGTGCAGGAAGGCAGAACTGTCACTAATAAGCTGAATCTGACTGTGCAGTTTGATGATGTGGTTTTCATATGCAGACAGCTCCCATCTTCTTCTCTGTGGGACAGCCACCGTAATTGTCATTAGTGGGCAGCCGGAAATCGGGTTATTCTATGCCTAATTTTTGGCACCCTGTGTGGAAGAGCCTTATCTGGCTGCCATAGTGCCTGGGGTGTGTGTGTTTTTGTGTCCCAGTGGCACAGACTGCCAATAATATCCTGGTAGTCAGCATGATGCAGCACAATAACCCACCAGTCACGTAGGATACAGATGCACTGCTGGAGAGGTCAATACACAGCTTGCATAGGAGCACAGGATTGATTGGTGTGTGTGTGTGTGTGTGTGTGTGTGTGTGTGTGTGTGTGTTTGTGGGGTTTGTAACTCACACCTGCATGGTGCCTTTGTATAACGCCAGCGTTTTACTGGATGTACTGTACTGCAAGCAAAGACAAAAACACTTCCAAACTTACTTTAATTTCGCTCTTTTCAGCAATACAGTATGTATAGGAACTGAAACCACTGGTTTATGGAAAACATGCACATTGTGTAGTCAACATGCCTCCCCACCTCTAATGAAATTCAGAATATTTAAGGTTGAAAATACAGGATTGACGCAATTCACAATTCTAAATCAAAGTTCAGCTATGTGTATATACGAGCTATGTTATCCAACTTCCTGTATGCTGTAATACTCGTCAACAAACTGCTATTAACCGGTGTGCATTCATTGTCTGTAAATTTATTCAAGAAATTATACAAAAAACCCTTTATGTGAGTTTCTCCACTTCTTCACTTTGCATTCAAAGAGATTTCAACCCGACCATCACCCCAACTCTGGCTGGTAAATAGTACTGTTTGTGTGTATTGAGGTTCACAAAGCTTTATTGTCATGCTAGTTATGCACAGAGCAGTATACTGTGGTACAAAATGTTTTTCCTGGACCACAGTACAACTTACAAGGCAAGAGGACTACACGGTACAAATAAACACAAGTGCAAGTAAACATGACATTGCAACAGTTATATATTACAAACATGCATGCACATACAATAAACACCTATATAAAAAAATATACACCATACAAAGTGAGTGAATCTGGTATGAGTATATGATAAATGTGCAAGATCTATGTACTCATTGTGATATTATGATGAATATGGCAGCATATATGCTATGTCACATGATGGATAATCTTGTCTGTGTGGTCTTTGTGCAGGTGGCTGTGGAGGACAGACTGAAGCTCCTTCAGGAAGCCCACCGAGACTTTGGCCCCTCCTCTCAACACTTCCTCTCCAGTGAGTACAGAGCCAATTACGCGTCTTAGGAAATTGGAACATTTTCAGGGCTCAGTTTGTTTCTACTCAGTTACATTGGTTCATATCCCCTGAATTTTTTTTTTTTCCCCTTTCTTATCCTTCATCTTTTCACGGTTTTGGTACTGTGCACTAACTAGTCACAAATTCTCAGAGGATTCGTAGATACATGTGCACACGCATACACACACACACACACACACACGCACACACACACAGGCAGTTTGGGGTTTGCAGACGAGGCACTTTACTCTTGAATAATGCAAAGCTTAATTACAGCTCTTCACTGACTCCCTCCACTTCCTCTCCCTTCAGAGTGGTCATTAGCAGAGAGAGAGAGAGAGAGAGAAAGAGGGTTAGAGACACTAAAGGGAGAGAGAGAGAGAGAGACAGAGACAGTCACAAAAGACAAATGTAGGAGTGTGACCATTAAACAAAGCAGCCAGTTTCCCGCTGTACGTCCCTCTCTATCGTCATTTTCTATAATCATAAAGCCATTAGTGGCGTTTTTTTTTTTTTTCCTTTTCCCCAAACTCCACCTGACACAGACAAAATGGACGGTGTGCGATTCTGAGCAGGTGGGAAGCTTGGCTGCCACGCTGCGTCACCGATAGACACAATTTTACAAAGTAAGCATGCTGAGGGCTCAGCGACTCCACCAGACAAAACACCGCTCTGTCTCTTCTTTCATCTCCCTGGCACAGCCGCTATCTACTCCATCACGCATTCACTCTCATTACACTAGTAGCTTAATATTCCCTCGGGGATCAATAAAGTACTGCATTCTTATCTCTCTCTATCCATCTAGTATATCTCTCAATCTCTCTTAATCTCTTTCTCTTACTGTCTTTTCATCTCTCTGCCCGTGCATAGGGCAGTGTCGAGGAGGCGGGAAGATGGGAAGGCAGGAGGGCAATAAATCAAGCAGCTACTCTGCTCAGTTTGGCTCTTGAGAGCTACGAAAGTCTTATATTTGCCTGCTTTTCATATCATACCAAGCTGTCATTCTGCGGGTTGGCTTGGTCTTTGAAGATCGCCTCGCTTATCCGCTCTCTTCACTCTGTCCTTTATCTTGTATTCTCATAATGAAACCCGCCAAGATTACACATTATGTCAGGAACGTGGCACCATTTTGCAAATATGGGCATTGGGACTGTCTGTTTTGATCTCTCTCTCTGTCTCTCATGTCTTCTCCTCTCCCTTATCCCCTCTTTTTACTGATAGAATAATATCCATTTACTTTTTTCCCCAGTTTCGTGCAGAGTAAGAATCTGATTTACACAGTTAGTCTATACCATTACACGACTGTGGGTGTGAAAATTATTTAAAGTCCAGCACCAAACACTAAATGGAATCACTGTACTGCATGTAAAGTTGTGCTGCATTTATGAAGATGGTGTTTTTGATTTTTACTGTTTGCAATTTCCCTGTCTCTCTCTCTCTCTCCACATCACTTCCTCTCTCTCTTTTGCTCTCTGCAGCTTCTGTGCAACTCCCCTGGCAACGTGCAGTCTCTCAGAATAAGGTTCCATATTACATCAAGTAAGTGGAGAGAAAATGCTTTAAATCGCTGTCTGTGTGTCTGTGTATAAACTCTGTCTGTATAAATTGTGTGTATAGGTGTGTTTGTTCATAGCCACTGATTACGGTGAAATACTGGAGCAATTAAGGCTGAGGAATCACTTTGTATTGCTTTGTTACAGTTCTCCTCGTGGTTTTTTTTAGGATGTAACTCCAAGATGTTCTGAGATGTTTTGGAGTTCATCTGGAAATGTGCTGTTTGTTTAGTGTGTAAAAATGTCTGCAAAAGATGTTTTACACTAAAACCTCCTTCATTTGTTAATTATGGTCACATAGTTTTAAACACTGAGGTATACAACCTGTATATGCAAATATCTTATCACTTTGTCATTCACAACTTCAGTCTGGAGCTTTGGGAGGGAAAGTGTTTACAGCCATATCGTCCTCTGGGTAGACTGACTGGAGAGTATGGCATGCACAGCATATAGATTTGATTTCTCATTTTGATTTTGCATTGCAAAAGTGTCCATGGACTGTCAAATAGCCCCGTATCTTCAACATACTTCCCATGGTGAATCTATTACCTGAATATTCTCAACCATTTCCTGCTAGAGTTCTGTTCTCCTGTGACCTCTCACATGCATCATACACGCATGGTCAGGTACCTGTAGTTGTATTTATATCCCTTTCATGTACATCATGTGTTGTGCTCCCCAATGGAAACTTTTTATCTGCCCACTCGCTCCTCCACGTATATTAAAATTCAGTCAGTTACAGCCGCATATTTCTCATTCAGTCCAGCATTCACTCTTTCATTTGAATAGATAATACCTGGCTGTATGCCGCGACAGCCTCTCTCACCATTCTAATACTCAGTATAACAACTTTAGCTGGGTACCTCACTTGCCATTCTAATCCTTTCTAAATCAGGCCAAGCAGCAGGCATCATCTCTATTTAAATAAGCAGACAGGCAGCCTTTGCTGATTGCAACCAGAACAGCTTTACAGCTGTTCACCATAAATGCTTGTCTAGCAAGGAAGGAGATGTAGTTGAAGCAGAGATGGAAATTAAAACATTTATTCTAATGAATTTTTATCTAACTTTCATTGAGCGCTGTCCTAACTTTGCATTCTTGCAACCCCAAGTGGCAACCAGACACAGCTGTTTTAAATCGTAAAGTTTGACGGATGTCACCGCCAAGACCTGTGCAACATAACGTCAGGAAACTGCAGACTCCTCTAAGCTAAATTCCTTTTTATGCATGACTGTTGGAGTGTAGATTGTGAGAGAAATCTTGTGGCAGCAAGTTCAGCAATAGTTAAGGAGCTGTGCACTGAGAAGAATTCCCAGTGGCCAGTAGTGACCATACACGAGACTAGAATTTCATTTAGGCAATTAGAGTTAATCTAGCTTTCATATTGGCCTCCTGTAGACCGTGCAACTGTACATATACAGGTAGGTCCATTAGCATTTGGACAGTGACACAGTATTCATAATTTTGCCCTTTTACACCACTACCTTTGAATAGAAGCAATCAAGACGAGATTGAAGTGCAGACTTTCAGCTTTAATTTAAGGGGTTGAACAAAAATATGGCATTAAGCGTTTAGGAATTACAGCATTTTATATATTGTCACCCATTTTCAGAAACGCAAAAATCAGTGGACACTTGACTAAAAAGTAGTTTCATGGGCAGGTGTGGCCTTTTCCCTCGTTATTCCATGACGAATTAAGAAAATAAAAGGTCTGAAGTTCATTGCAGTTGTTTGCATTTGCATGTGCATTTGCATGTGGTAGCTGTTTATCAGAACCTTCTTTCAGAACCCATTTTTAATCCCAAAAATATCATGTGATGCTGTCACCCTGAGCAGTCGACCATTGCTGAGCTCCCGCTACCACTGAGCAATATTTGATTATTTACCTAATTTGTAAAAGTTGCAACCATACAAAAACATGTCCAACATCATGGCTTTGATAGCTTTGGAGTCGAGGTTAACAGGCTTGGAGACAAAAGTGAGCCAAAGAGGTATCTATGCTCGTGAAGGAGGCCATCATTAGACTCAAACGGGGAAAAAAAATCTACCAGACAGATAGTAACAACAAGGAGTAACCAAATCAACGGTTTGGTATATCCTGAGTAAGTAATACACTGGTAAGCTCAGCATCATCAAAAGGCCTGGGAGACCATGGAAGACATTTAAAGTGGACGAACGAAGAATTCTTTCCTGGAGAAGAAAAACCCATTCACGTCTAGGGAAGTCAAAAACACTCTCGAGGAGGCAGGAGTATCATTGTCCAAATCTACAGTCAAGAGACGTTTTCGAGAAAAAAATACAAAGGGTATACAGCAAGGTGCAAACCACTGGTGTTACTCAAGAACAGGAAGATCAGATTTGACTTTGTAAAAAAAACATCTGAAAAGGTTCTTTGGACAGTTGAAATAAAGATTTAACCTGTACCAGAATGATGGGAAGAGCAAAGTTTGGAGAATGAAAGGAACAGCTCATGACCCAAAGCAGAGCACATCATCTGTCCAACATGGTGGAGGCAGTGTTATGGCATGGGCATGTATGGCTGCCAGTGGAACTGGCTTACTAGTGTTTATTGATGATGTGACTGCTGATGGAAGCAGCAGGATGAATTCTGATGTTTATAGGGCTATACTACCTGCTCAGATTCAGCCAAATCCCACAAAGCCGATAGGACGGCTCTTCACAGTGCAGATGGACAATGACTCAAAACATATCGCGAAAGCAACCCAAGAGTCACTGAAAACAAAGAAGTGGAATATTCTTCAATGGCCAAGTCAGCCCAGAGACCTCAACCCAACTGAGCTGCTTTTCACTTGCTGAAGATCAAATTGAAGGCCAAAAGACCCACAAACAAGCAGCAACTGAAGGCAGCTGCAATGAAGGCTTGGCAGAGTATCTCAAGGGAGGAAACTGGTGATGGGTCCATGGGTTCCAGACTTCAGGCAGTGATAGACTGCAAAGGATTTTCCTCCAAATATTGAATGTAGTCCTTATAATTATAGTAATGTATAGTTTGTCCAGTTACTTCTGAGCCTCTGAAAATGTTCTGTGTTTGGCATTGAGCTCATAGTAAGTGGTGCTTTTGTAATGGACTGCATTTTATTGAGAGGTGTTACTCTGTCCCCATCATGTATATAAATAGCGAGGACAAAAAATTAGAAACAGCCCTCAATACAGTGTAGTCCAGTAGAAGAGCTCTGCAAACTACAACCTCAGTAATAAAGATTTAATAAAATTTACACAATGTCAACAGAAACTGAACATTGTAAACTTTGCTAAAAGGTAGAATTTATGGCAGAGCTGTTGTCTTGAACTGCATTAGATTATATAGGTGGACCTAATAAAGTGACCACTGATTGTATGTATGTATGTATATGTGTGTGTGCGTGTGTGTGCGTGCGTGTGTGCATGTATGTGTGCATGTATGTATGTATATACAGCAGAACAAAAAACACACATTTTCTTTGCGGCCCAGACACTCAGAGCAGCAGAGCAGTGGATCCACTGCCTCTAGCTAGCTGTCAGTGTACCCTGGACGATATGAGAAAGTGCCGATTCAGTGAAAACTAGCTATTCAACCATGATTTTGCGGCATGTCTGAAACCGGTACTAGGCAATGTATACAAGGCTCGGTGTATTTTGTACAGCTCAGCACGTTGGGAATACAGTCACTGGAATCCCACATGCAGAGTGAGAAACACAAAACTGTCAAATCAGCCTGCAAAAAAGACAGGTATTTCCCAGTTCTACTCTACCCTAGTAATTGATGTTTTTTTTTTTTTTTTTTTTTTTCCAGTTTTGGTTATTGTTGAACTGGTCTTAAATTTCATTCTGAGTGGCATTAAAAAGTCTTTAAAAGACTTAAATCGAACTTGCCTTAAGCTGTAGAAACCCTGAAATTACAACTCAGTTCTGTTACACCTTTTTAACTAACGTCATTGCAGCTCATTACCTACAAGTTTTACAGTTATTTTTTGTGAATTTATGAATTTATGGTCAATAGACCTCATTTACATGAAAGTATACCTCACTTTCAGTAAAAAGAAAGCAGAAATTATGAATTATTTTGACTGTGGTTGAGATCAGAGGAACGTGTTTATGTATGATCACAAACTATTTCGCATTTTTAATGACAGCACATCTGCTGTCTTCCTGGGTCAAAACTGGCCTGGTCTGGTTTGATTGTTTATAAAGTATAAGATATAAATTGTCTCCCAATTCTGTGTCACATCAACCAACTTCATTCCATCTCAAAATAAGCAGAAATGATCAATTATTTTAGACTATCAAAGACTGGTATATGCCAAATATTATCCAGGATATTCAGAATTGACAGATGTAATATTATTCACAAATAACAGAGCAAACAAAGAGCAAAACAGTTGTAGTTATAAAAAAAAAAAAAAAAAAAAACAATCTTAGACAAAACAGTTTTAGAAGTAAATGTTATTTCTAAAACTGGATTTTAAACTTTCCAAAACTTTAACTATTCAGAATAATTTCAGGTCATTTGGATTAAACACAGAAAAACATCACAGGCACGTGTGTAGCTCTACGGAAAAAGGCGCATCAGAGGTGATGAAATCATGTTTACACACCAACGTCTTTGATGTTTCGTATGTGTGTGTTGGTGTTGGTGCGCGCGCACGTGTCTTTTTAAACAGAATGTGGAGTGATGTATTTGATACTGGATATGGGTTGGGTTGCGATCTTGCATTGGGTCAGGTCAGGTCCAGAATTCATTTGACAAAGTTGTGGTTAACGGGTCAGGTGCCTGTTGAGCCCTGCAGATTGGAGTCTGGCACGGGTTTGTAAAACTGGACCCGTGCAGGACTCTGGCTTCTACCCATGGCATTCTGCAGCCCAGTAGAGGGCCACAGAATCTAAAACGATCTAGGGCCTCTCAGTTAGCAGGGATGAGATGTTCTTCCCTGTTAGATGGGTGTATGTTTACGTTAAAAATGACATGTAGTTTTAGCAGGACAGTCAAAGAACATAACTTTATTTTCAAGGGTGGCTTTACCAAAGTCGAGAGATGTGTTTGCAGAGGGAGATAAGGAGGATGAATGAATGGACAGTCAGACAGATAAATTACGATGCAAACAGAGAGGCATATGCAGAGAAATGTAGACAAACTAATGAACAGTTGAGGGCGGCTGATATGGTAGGTGGTCAAGAGGAAAAAGTTTTCAGGCAGGTGATAAGGAGGCAGACAAAAGGAGAAAAATAGGATTTAGACAGCAAGACAGACAGAGAGAGAGAGAGGGAGAGAGAGAGAGGGAGGGAAGACACCTGCACTGTGTTTGGGCCTGCAGCTTGGCACTGGAGGGGATCAGAGATGAAAGCCAGAGACAGACAGAGACTCGGAGGACAGGCTTATAACTTCTGGAGTCAACAACAGGCTGTGATCACAGATGTGCCCAGCCAATGAACCTGCTCACGCCCACACACATTAACAAGCACACAGATACACATGCATGCACCCAAACAAGGATTGCACCGTCATGCACCAGAAAAAATATACACCAGCACACATCCAAAGACGCATACATACAAACAAGCACACAAAGTCAAAACTAACTGAGCACACACACTCACATAAATCGGTGTGAAGACACACACCCTATGTTATGTCCTTGCCTGTAGGTTTGTAGGTCCGCCCTGAGATCTCACATTCAACACAAAATTTCCTCTCAGATAGATGAAGAAAGGAATAATCCCCCTTCAACTCTCTTTCTCTTTCTCAGTTCACTTTCATGGCTTTTAAAATGGAGACAGTCTCTGTTGTAGAGCCACTGACACTGTATTGTCTGTGGTTAAAAATCCCCAAATCTTTTGATTCCCCTGCATGCCCCCCATCTGCACACAGAGATATAGGCTATGTGCACACGCACACGCATACACACACGCACACACACCCATGCACGCACATATGCACACCCACTTATGTGAGATTTGAAAACCGAACTCTAAATCTCTCCAGGACTAATCGCAGGTCGCTTGCAGTGTGCCAACATTCGAGGGACTCTTGCATCAGGCTTTGACACATTCATTTCTTCAACCTCAGAGCCCCTCCTCGGCTCCTCTCACCCTCTGCCTCGTCTCTTCAAGCTGACAAAAGCCACTGATTAAACCATGCCTTGTCCCCCCCCTGTGGAGAGGCATTCATGTGACAAATTTGGGAAATCAAATGGTTTCTCATGGGTTCTGTGCCAGTCTCCGCATGCTGACAACTACAGAGGCCGTCCTGTTTGACCCATGGCATTTTAGGGGGTCAGCAGGCCCAGTGGGGTGTCTAGAGGAAATATGGCATAGCTACACTCCTGCAAAGATTAGAGCAAGGTTCCTTTCACAGGCTAAGGTTTTATCTTGAAATACTGTCTGTATATGTTCCCAATTTACTGTGTGGAGAAATTTGGCACAGGAAAACTTTAAGGATACGTGTGTGTGTGTGTGTGTGTGTGTGTGTGTGTGTGTGTGTGTGTGTGTGTGTGTGTGCATATGTTTGGTTGGTGGTTGCTAGCAGAGCAAGCGGCTGTAATGCATTTATGTGGGTGGGCGAGTGTGTGCTTGCCCTCTCCAGGATGTCTTTGTTGTGCAGGCATCCACAGCGACTTGTCAAATTAAGTTCAATTTAGTTTTGAGAGGAATTCAGAGCTGTTTAAAATGTATTTCAAATGTGGAGTGCTGAGGTTAGAGGGCAGAAAAAAAAAAGTTTTATGCAGAAGAGTGAAAAGGCAAAAGGGGAGGGAAGCCAGAGAAAGACAGAAGATGTCAAGCAGTGAATGCAGGCACTTATCACTTGTCACGAGTCTGGCAGGAGGCTCTCATCATAAAAAGGTGTCGAAATTTTCCCCTGTTACTGGCTCCCTTTGATAGTTGACTAATTTTGTCTCGTTGGATATTCAGATATACAAGTAATAAGTCATCGGCAGGCTCATGATTATTCCTAGAAGTATCTGTGCATGTGTGACAGTAACAAACTCCCACCAGTGAAGAGAACATCTTTGGCTGGTCTGCAGCCAACAGCTTGATGGAATAAGTCCACCCTTTGCCCTGTCGTGCCTTGAAGATGCACTGTTTACATGGTCACCATGGATAGTGCCAAGGAAGAATTTTGTCATTGCCTCAGGCTGGTCTTTTTTTCCCAGACGTACTGTGTTGATGTTGATCAGTAGTTCTTCAGCATTTACATATTTAATGCCCTGTCCTCTTCTTTACAGCAGGCAGTCACTGCAGTAGTGGTCAAGTAATAGTAAGTTACAGGGTAGAAATGAGTAATTAAGAAACCAGCCTCTTTACCCTTCTCTTGGTCTCTGTAGTAAAGGAAATGCCTGCACTTAACAGGAAATATCAGGAAGTGGCCATCACTTTGATAATCTTAATTGTTATGGATGCACTCTCTGTCAGCTTAAGAGGGTCAGATGGCTTGTCTTTATCAGACAGCTCCAGCTTTCTGCTTTGCTTGCTCAGACAGACGTCTCATAAAAAAGATCTTATAGAGGGTTATTTTTTTCCCCCACAGTACCCTAGTGGCTACATACATTTATCTTTCCTTCATCTCCGGCTACATCCCGCTCTGTGACCCAAGTTTTATTTGTTGATGTTTACGCCTAGATGTCATTTAATTATCTTTATAAAGGGAGATGTCATGCGCCTCACGACTCACTTCAGCAGACTCAACCAGCTTCATCCCCAGACGCTCTCAGTCACCTCCTGACAAATCAGAGGTCCTATCATTCCTTATTACAAGCTCTTCAATTTCATCAACAATATTTTCCATAAACGTGTACAGAGCTCATTGGGTTAGAGCTTGGCACAGATGTTGCTTGCAATAAGGAGTCAAAAGATTTGCAGTGATGTCACTGTGAGTTTGTATATCTTAGACAAAGAGGTCCTCTAGTTATGACAGTCTTTCGTCCTTTCATAAAGAATAGTTTCCTTTGTACTGTCAAGACCTTACAATGGGTTGAGGTCCGGCCTGTGTGTATCTTCAAGAAGCTTTAAAATGTCTGCCAGTAAATCCCTCAGTCTTTGTCCCTCACTCTTTAATATTCTCTGATGCTTTTCTTCCCGCTGATGGTTGTCTCCCGCTGTATTATCTGAACTGTAGCAGCTTTGTAGTGCATACAGTTTGTCATCAGTGTGCCTTTTTTGTCGTGAAAGAGAACAACGAAGATTGTTAGGCAGAGCAAAGACGAAGTGTTGAGGACAGCTGAACCTGACATGTCGGCTGTCCTCATTGCGGCAGTCGTGAACTGTGGATATAAGCAGAAGCGCTCTAATCTCTTTGTGGATGGTAATGCCGCCTGCCTTTATGTGTGTCTGTGTGTGTGTGTGTGTGTGTGTCTGTGTGTTTAAATAAAGAAAAGAAGTAAGGAAGTATGACACAACTTTTCGTGGCACGTTATGTTGGCTGTGTGTCTCATATTTGCACTAATGCTGTCTTGTCTTTGATGTCACCTCCTACACTCAGAGTTGAATGACAAAATTGTGTTTTACTGCGATGGCTGTTGGCAGGAGCTTCAGCCTGGATAGTCATTATTCTTCTTCACAGCAGGGGTGTGTGTGTGTGTGTGCATGAGTGTGTGCCTGTATGCGTACGTGCATGCCATTCACTGAAGTAGGTTGTTATTGGCAAATCTCCTGACTGGGATTCATTAGAACCCATTGTCAATTCAGTCAGGCGCCATGTAGGCCAGCTAAATAAAACACAACCCTCATGTCTCTGAGGGGCTCCAGGCATTAGCAGTGTGAGCACAGGTGTGAAAGGGGTCATCAGTCTTAATGGCCGATGAATAGTGATGAACGTCTGCGGACGAGGAGCGCGTCTTCAGTCTACTTCCCCGACTGAAGTTCACTGTCAGGACTCGACTTCCCATGTTGCCGTCCATCAGCCGAAAGCGAGCCACCGCAGAACCACGGGGGGATACTCATGCATTCAGAAACAGACATTTAATTTGAAATCACTCTTTCAGGAAGCCTCTCAAATGTCCCGCTGAGATCAGGCAGTTTGGCAGTGGCAGCCACAACCACAGACTAATCAGACTTTGTGAAAGCAAATATGTTTGATGTGTCGAGGTTGCTCTTATTGTACTTTGTTTCATGTTGTTGGGTCTTCAGTCGATGCAGTTTGACTATGTGTTTTTTGAGTGTGTGCGTGCGAGCACCCAGAGCCTTCTGTCTGAAGCAGGAATATAAACAGGGAGTTGAAGCATCAGCGTGGACTCCATATATTTATTTCCTCGGTGTTTGAGTGGTGGAGCAAAGTTGTGTAAAAGACAGAACCTGCAGAGATCTGAGGGCTTCAGTGTATGTGTGTCTGTCTGTGTGAGTGTGTGTGTGTGTGTGTGTGTGTGTGTGAATGGACTATTTTCTTGCCTTTTCAGTCAGAGGGCTTTAATTTGATGTGCTCGGGTAATTTGATGTCTGTGTACGTAATTTAGGGGCAGTAATGAAAAACCCACACTGCGCACATCAAATCAAGATGATTGTAGTGATGTTGTCAGTGTGCGTGTGTGTGTGTGTGTGTGTGCGTTCAAGAGTTTGTCAGCTTCGAGAGAGTTTGTACGCAAGTCTCCTTGTGTGTGGGTGCATTTACAAGTCCGCCTTTTGTGTGCTTTTGCCTGTCATCACTTTGTGTGAGTTTGCACATGTGTATCAGTGTCAGTGTGTTTGTATGTCTGTGTGTGTTAGCTCGATGTCTGGTGGCTGTCTTTTGACATAATTTTGTGGTTTTTTTCCAGTCATCAGACACAGACTACCTGCTGGGACCATCCAAAGATGACAGAGCTCTACCAGTCACTAGGTAGGAAATGGAACAATACACAACACTCACTGTGAGCACACACAGCACGTTTGTAGCTTCCTCACATCCCCTAGGGCGCCTGAAGGTCCCGAGAAAGTCTTCAAATGTCTTAAATTATATTACCGAAACTCATGGCACTAAAAGGTTTTGTTTTAATACAGTTAAATAAATCTCTGTAGCCTTTTTCTCTTCAGTCTTAAAAAAAAAATCACACAACTCCTATTGACTGTTTTTCTGTGAGGAATCAGTTCAGTCCTGTGCACCTATTTCTGATACGACTTTGGTCAACTTTCACATTTAAAAGGTCTCAAATATAAGCCGATGACATTTTTACACTGTAATTTTTTGCAGCTGGTGCTATGGGTGATAGTTCTAGTTTTGTCCCATGTCTGCTGCTGTTTGCGTCTAAATTGTGTTTCAAGTAGAGGTCCTGGTTCAAAAAAAAAATGTTTCTCAATCATAATATAATCAAACATTAGGACTAAACCTGTTATAGTCTTAGATATCAGTAAAACTAAATTACAGTATTTATTTTAAGTTCATTTTTCCTCTTGCTATGGTGGCACACCACTGCTGAATGAACGCAGGGGAAACACTTCACTTGCCTTCCATCTGTCCCTCTGTCTGTCCCTCGGCCTCCCACCATCCATACGTATGTCACCCCTCTGGGCTGTCCAGTGTGACTGTTCTTTAATGAGCGGCTCAATCCATAATAAGCTGTGAAACTTAGGGAGCATTTGCTGTAGGCCTCCACTGAGACAGAGCTCACTAACCTAATTACACAGTCCATATTAGCCTTCCCGCCGTTGGCCCCCATAGACAGTCACTCACGCCGCCTTTTGCACTTGAGGACGCCAGGCTCAGTTTCATTGAAGACTGAGGTCTTGCAAGCGATGCCCACGAGGCAGACGTCTGTTGCACTTTGTGTTCTGATTTTCTGCCTCTGTTTCTTTCTGTCCCTCTACCTTTCATCTCCGTCTCTCTCTCTCTCTCTCTCCTCTCGCTGTAGCTGACTTGAACAACGTGAGATTCTCAGCATACCGAACAGCCATGAAGATCCGCAGACTACAGAAAGCACTGTGCTGTAAGTAAGACGCACACACGCAGTCACAGCCACGCACCTGCACTCACACACACCTTAATACCTTCAGCCGTGGCCCGCCTCTTTTGAAGTCTGTGTCTAGGTGCAACGAAGGATGTTATAATGACTTGAGGCTTTGCCAGACACTGTGCCAGAGTAGCGCAGAAGCCAAGGATAGTTTGGCTTCAGTGTTATCCTTTGTGTCTAGGTGTGTGTATGATTTTGTACATGTGTGGTTACAGCTGCCATTTTCTCTTGAGCGCCATTTGGTGTGCACAAGTGGATTTTTTTTGTTGTTGTTGCCAGGATGCAGGCCTTTTTTCCCCGTAACAAGGTCTGTTCCTGCTTTGTCAAAGAACACCTGGCTAATAGTAGCTATTACATGCCATCTATGGTTGCTGTCTACCCTCTTTTCTAACCCGATGGTCATACACATACACACACACACACACACATGCTGTGCTGGTGTTTTAGATGTAGCCACACTCCAGCATGGCAGCAGCTACTCGGACCAAACCGCATGGTCTTAACATAAGGTGGGCATGTCTGCATAGGGAGACCCGTAGGTACCCATTGAATCATTTTTCATTCCAATATCTTGAGGTCAGAGGTCAAGGGACCCCTTTGAAATTGGCCATGCCATTTTCCTCTTGCCAAAATTTAGACTAACGCTTTTTCTGCAGCAAATCAAAACCCCCTCTTTTGGTTGGTTGGAAATAAGGCTTCAATTTATGAGGAAATTATGGAAGACTCATCAAAAATGACTGGCCAGAAAGTGTCTGAACCTTGGTGTGTGTGTGTGATTGTGAGAGTGTGGCTGCAAATAAGAGAGAAAGAACATGGCGTGCCTCGTTTGGATGAGCTCGTGTGTCTAGCTGTAGGCCTAAGTACCTGCATTTTCGTGGGCATCAAAGTGTGTTATTGTGTTTGCTGGTTGTTAATGAGTTTGGATGATTCAGGCGTTTTAGTTTGCTATCTCAAAATTGCCCCTCTGATCACATGCCTGTGTTTATGACGGGAATGCATAAGCCTGAGTGATTTCAACTCGGGGCGCTGCAATTCAATTTCATCCATTAGATTAGAACAGTCACTACGCAGAACGTGCAACCTCGCAAACACACACGCACACACACACACACACACACACACACACTGCTGCACAGAGAGGATCAGTAGTTATTAGTTATTAGCCTGAAATCATTTGGATTTGTGTTTGCTCGGAGAGTTGTCTGTGCTTGTTTGAATGTGTGTGTTTGAGTGTGGATGCAGGTGGGTGAGATAGACAGAGAGGCAGAGAGGGAATGGCACATGTACACACACACACACACACATAACACACTCATACACACTCTCTTGCGCGACAGGGATACCATTAAACGGCTAATTGGGTTAAGTCTGTGCCAGGGGGCTGGAGCAGAGCAAATGAGCTCTTGTGGCGTCCTGCTATCACGTCACAGTCCTTCAGCCTCATATAAAGAGAGAGAGAGAGAGAGAGAATTGAAGTTTTACTCTTTGTTGGTGTGGATGCCCCGCTGTGCCTGATCCATGTGGATACAGCCCAATAATCACCGCTGTTTCAGGAAGAAGGGGTGAAAAAGAGAGATGGGACAAATGAGGTGAGGTGGGAGGAGGAGAGAGAGAGAGAGAGCAGAGGCAAAAGGGAAAATGGAAAAATGCCAGTAGGTCAGAGGGACAGATATGCACGATGAGCAGAGCTGGCAGTTCCAGTGAGTTCAAAATGTGACTCATAACCTTCACCTGCCCTTTCGCTCTCTGATGTATAAACTCTAATAATGCAGAAATCCTTTTAAAAAAAAAACGTTGTCTTCTCGCTTATCGCCGTACACAAAGCGGTTAAAGGTCACGCCCAGCTACAGAAAAGCACCTCTGAAGCTAATAGGTGTTGAGTGTCTTGCTCAAGGACACTTGAGCAGGGCGGATGCTTGCTGACATTGAGGCTTGAACTGACTTTTTTCTGGGTGAACAACATTTTTCTTGCCGGACCACCTTGCTGATGGAGTCGGTAGAGGCAGGTGAAATTAAAATGAAAAATGCTGTAGCAGCTGCAGCAGCAAGGGGGAGAGAGGGAGGGAAAATGAGTGGAAACAAGCAAATTGAGAGAGGCATGGAGAGAGAGAGAGAGGTGAAAGAGTTGAGATGAAGGCTGGTGTTGACATGAAAAGACATGAGGACTATGAGGATCTGGCGCGAGCACACTGGATTAATATAAACACCGCAGGTATTCAATTAGACGCCACTGGGTGGACGCGTGTGTGGGTTTGTGTGTTTACGTTGCCGTTCTTTTTTGATATTCCCATCCCTAAGGGCTTTATTAGCCTGAATGGATCAATTCTCCCTCCCCTCTCTCTCTCTTTCTCTGAATACTTGGATATATGGATACCTTATCAGTATTGATATTTATAGATTCCACCCTCCTTTTTGCCCTGTCAGTTAAGACCAGCCAATTAAGCCTTGTCAACTAAGCCATCCAATTAAAAAAGAGAAAACTAGTCTGCTGTTTTCTTCTCTCTTTGTTTTTCTTTTCTTTTATTTTGTTCTATTTTTCCTCTTGTTTTCACATTTCACCGTCCCGATCCTGCAGCTTGTTCTCTGTATTTTCCCACTGACTCTCAATTTTTGTTGTTTGGGACAACATATCAGTCAACATCTGCCGTCTTGAAGTGTCTTTGTAAACAGTCTGTGCGGTTTTCAGCCGCTCGTCCTGTCAGATGTGTTGGCATTTTTAGAAAGGTCTTTGCTGATGCGGCTGCTGCTGCTGCTGCCGAAAGCCCGATGAACAAGTTGAAAAGGGTGACTAATGGTTATAACCTCCCCTCCCTTGCCTCTCCCCTTTCTCCAAATCCTCATCCACCTCTCTCCTCTGTCCTGCTCACCTCCACTCACTCCGCTCTTTTCCCCTCTATTTACTCCTCTCATCTCTCTCCCTCGTCTGTCCTCCTGCTGTCTTCCTCTCTTTCACTTCCCTTTCCTCTCCATAATCCATCACTCTTCTAATTTCCCTGTCCCTCCTCTCATTCTCTTCTTCTCTTCCCTCTCTTCTCTTTTCCACCTCCCTCCTCTCCCGTCTCCATCTCCTCCACAGTGGACTTGTTGGACCTCAGCGTGGCCCAGACCACCTTCGAGCAGCACAAGCTCACCAACAACACTCAGCTGCTGTCGGTGCCAGATGTCATCAACTGCCTGACGTCGATCTACGACGGCCTGGAGCAGGAGCACAAGGACCTGGTCAACGTGCCGCTCTGCGTCGACATGTGTCTCAACTGGCTGCTCAACGTCTACGACACGTACGTACGCCGCCCCGACGCCGCGCGATCGGATTGTGACACAGCTTGGAACTGGCCTTACTGGCCTGGCACAGCCATACTCATTCGTTTTCTTTGTCAGCGTCTGTGCACTGTTGAGTTCAAACCATTTGGAATAGGGGTGTTTACATAAAATATGTAGCAGGTGTTTGCTATCCATCTGTCTGTCATTAGCTCACTTATCCAGTCAGGAAAATCTACACTGATGTCCTTGTTTTTGTTTTTGAATTCCACACTCTGTTACTTTTTGCCGTCTCCATCACCTAAACCACACCCCTAGATCCTCAAAACCCCCTGACTGGTCCGGCCATTTGGTGACTTCCTGTTATGCCCTACGATGTAGATGACTACATTGTTGGGGTCTGCATTTGTTTGCTTGGTTGTTGGTTTGCCCATTTACACTGCAAAAACTTAAAATCTTACCAAGATTATTTGTCTTATTTCAAGTCAAAAATGTCTTATTCCTAGTCAAAATATCTCATTACACTTAAAATAAGACATGATCACCTCAGAAGTAACTTGTTTTTAGACAGTTGTTTCTTGTTTCAAGTGAAAATTTGCTTGTTTCACTGGCAAAATTTGTTTCTTGTTTCTAGCTAATTTTCACTTATTTCAAGTGAATTTTCACTTTTTCCACTGGCAAATTTTGCCAATGAAACAAGCAAATTTTGTCTAAAACCAATTTACTTCCGAGGTGTACATGTCTTATTTTAAGTGTAATGAGATATTTTGACTAGAAATAAGACATTTTTGACTTGAAATAAGACAAATAATCTTGGTAAGATTTTGCGTTTTTGCAGTGTGTCACTGCGATATTGCAAATGCGCTACAATTTCTGGCCAAGACAAGGTGACACATTACTAACTCACAGACAGGGAGTGCATCACTCAAAGAGGACGACTTGTTTGTTCCCACACACACACACAGACTAATTCTGCTTTACATACATACCCTGACACTGACAAATGTGCCACCGTATGCTGGCACATGTCGCAGCTGACTGCCGAGTGTCTGTGAAACATAAAAACGCTGTGTCTTTATCTGGGAACACACATACACTACATGTGCCTGAATATGTTTGTGAGTGTGTGTAGCATAGACGTGCAGTCTGTGTAATCACACATGCACACACACACGCTGTAAATTAGCGTGGTAAGTTGTAAAAACATTGTTTCTGTGTGCACCGTCCATCACCTGGAACCTCACATCTCTCTCTCTCTCTCTTCTGCACACACACACACACACACACACACACACACACACACACACACTCACACACACAAAGTGTTGAGCATGCAGACTGACAAAAAATAGATTATTTTCTTCACAACACGTACTGATTTTCTGTCACTGCTGTTGTATTTAATTACTTCAGATCAGAAGAGAGCACACACACAGATTAAATTTGACTGGCTTACTGGTTGCTTGTCTAAGAGGCCTGATATATGTGAATGATACCTCTGTGTGTGTGTGTGTGTGTGTGTGTGTGTGTGTGTGTGTGTGTGTGTGTGTGTGTGTGTGTGTGGACCCTGCAGTGGTCGAAGTGGGAAGATCCGTGTCCTGTCCATGAAGATTGGATTGCTCTCTCTCTCCAAGGGGCACCTGGAGGAGAAATACAAATGTAAGTGGTATTTAGTAGCTTAAATATCTGCTGATGCACACGTGCACTTAAGCGCGCATTCGTCCCACCCCTCGCACATGCCAGCCGGCGTGCGAGCCTTTCCCATACTGCCCCATCACAGCTGTAATCCCAGCAGTATTAATCAGACTGTCAGAGAGAGGAGCTGCAGAAAGGGCCGTCTAATTGGATGAGAGACCTCCCACGCGCTTTTACTGTTCTTTATTTATTTCATTTTCTATTCCTATTGCTTTTTGGTGGATTAGGGAGAGTGGATATAGGCCTGCTGCAGAGGGAGAAGGCTGTCATTTTCAGCTTCCTGCTCTTTGTTTCTGTCTCACTATCTCTCTATGTCTGTCTCTCTCTGCTGTCATGGCTCACACCATTGTTCATCCATCTACCACTGCCGTGCTCTCTTTCGCCCTATCTTTCCCTCGCATCCCTTTCTCCCTCCACCCTCCCTCCCCCTCCTCCTCCCCCTTCTCCTCCCTTTCTCCTCCTATGGCGTGGACTTCGTCCCTGAGCCTATTCGTTCCACTGGCAGTTTCTATTAGACTGAGAAGAGGATCAAGCACGCTTGATTGTGCCCTTCCTCCTTTACTGCTTCAGAGTCTCATTGGCTGTCAGACTTGTGCATATAGCCCCACACACACATGCACACACACACACACACACTCACAGTCATGTACAGATAACCACACATGCTGCTGTTTGACACGCACATTGTGGCAGTTGCATATGTCAAATGTATTTGACGGCTGAAAGCCATCAAAGTCGGGGATGTGCAGCCAAAGGAGCGAGTTTGATAAGTCAGATGACATACAAGATGTGTGTGTGCGAGGGGGTCAGGGACACATATCGATACTGGGCTTTGCTGCACGTTTACACGTGCGCATGCACACGTATACACCCATAGAGGAACCTACATTACAGGAGCTGGCATCAGGGCCAGGTTTCACGCAGAGATCAAAGTCAGCAGCAAGCAGAACAGAAAAGGCTGTCATGTCCCTTGTGTCTCCCTCCCCCTTTCCTCAGATTACCCTCTCTGCTCTGCTGCTTCACTCTGGAGATGTTTCATAACTTCCCCGAAAACATATCTGTGTCAGTCTGTTTATTAGCGTAGCCATGGATGTCACCAGAATTGATATTTAGATACCAAATCAATACAACATTTTTGAAAACGATACTAATAGCTGTGTTTTTAATATCAGCAGTACTGACACAGCTCGACCCTTCACTGTGTAACAGTGTTGTTTTTCTAATGCAGCTTTATCCTACATGTCTAAATACTGGAACACTGATAGTCGCTATCATGCTTATAGGACTTTCTGTGTCACTGTGTACTGCTCCATCACTCTCACCCTTCCATATACTTTTGTATCTCTGACTCTGCATATCGCACACCTTCTCTGTCTGCCTTCCTCACTCTCTCTCTCTGTCTTCTTATCTCTCTTTCTCTCTGCCTCACCCCCTATCTTAACCCCCCAGACCTCTTTAGCCAGGTAGCGTCGGCCGGCGACACGTGCGACCAGAGGCAGCTGGGCCTGCTGCTTCATGACGCCATCCAGATCCCGAGGCAGCTGGGGGAGGTGGCCGCCTTCGGAGGCTCCAACATTGAACCCAGCGTCCGCAGCTGCTTCCAGCACGTATGTACAAACATGTACACACACATGCATGCACTTCAGGAATGCACATCAATGTGTAAACACACACATACAAAGGGCTAAAGAATATGCCAGCCTTCTGTATAACCTACCCTATGATACTGTGAGCTTATTTCAGTCAGGTTTGTAACATTTGTCACCTCAGTTACAGAACAAAGTCACAAAAAATATGTAGCCATTGTTGGTTATAGCTCCCAGGACAGTTGTTTGGGTAGCACCTATTCTTCCTTGGGTAGGGAACCAAACAAACAAATAAATACCAAATATATCCTGCTGAGTTACAGGGAAATTAATATAAAATGTTTCAAAAGACAGCTAGATATTTTCTATTTGATGTGGAGGTACAGACATCAGATGCTGGCATCTTGGGTTTGAATATTTTTAGTCAATATGAGCGTGATGTAGCTGGTGACCAGTGATTCACTGTGGCCAGCAAACACAGACTGTGTATGTGACATTAAAAAAAAAAAGATACACAGTTTTATCAATTATTTTCCACTGTAACCCAAGCATGACTTGGATATGTTCAGGACAGATTCATCCAAAGTAGTTAATCCAGCCAGATTCAGCGACAGTGATTAACTGCGTTACTAATTACAGTTTTTGGCAAATAATCAGTAAGCTTCAGGAAATTATACTGTGATGCAACCTTTCCAAGAGTGATTGTCAGTCAGCATGTTGACCTCCTTGTTCTCCATCCCGACATCCATTCCTCCCTCAATCCTGTGAAACTGTCTTAATCCCCAAGCTCTGTTGACCAACCATGAAGCTGTTCTGCTGGCTGTCCTCTAGTGTTTTACTGCGGCCAGCTCACCACTTTCCTGGGTTTATCTCTGAGCGTCACTTGCATTTAATGATGTCTTCATCCCCCAGGATCATTTTTTTCATTTTTTCCTCACTCTTTCTCTCCTGACTCATGCTTCGACAGTCATAAATTGGAGCCAAGACATTAAAATTAGGAAGCTATAAATTTTCACTGATTCCTCCGCTCCACCTCCCAAAATAGCAGCTGGTGGAGTGTGGCTGACACTGGCACTTTTAGCCAGCCAGCACTATAAACCTAACTTCCTTCTCACTGCCTTTCTGGGTGATGTCGATCGAGTGCTGTGTCTGCATCTCTCTCTCTCTCTCTCTCTCTCTCTCTCTCTCTCTCTCTCTCTCATCAAAATAATTCAAATGTGGAAAGCACCTTGCCTACAAATTAACCTCTTGACAAAATATTAATGTACACATGCATATAGAGAACACATACGCGCGCACACACACACACACACACACACACAAATTGCAAATGTTCTCGTGAGTTGCTACACCGGCTGTAGTCCACTAGTCCATTAATCAATCATCAAACCGGACAAGCAGCCAGGTAGAAATTGTCTCTCTCTCTCTCTCTCTCTCTCTCTCTCTCTCTATTCTCTTTTACACACTCTCTCTCATACACACATGTGAACACACACACACACTCACCATGTGCCACCTGGGTGTCTGTGCCCTGCCGGTGACGGTGCAGTTACCTAGCCCATTTGGTTTAATGGGCCTGTGATGAACGAATTGGCCCCCCATAAATATGGCCTCTTTCACTGGTCCTTTTTCGCTCTCCTTCATCTGTCCATCCATGCCTCCATCCCCTCATCTTTCCAGCCCTCTTTCCACAGCAGTAATTAATCTGTAAGTGCTATAATTCTGCCGTTAGACGGCTAGGAGGAGCGAGGTGAAGGGAAAGATGGGTCTGAGCCACGGTTATGGGGAGATGGAGAGATATCGTAATGGTGTTGATGAAGGGCAGATGCAAGGGTGAAGGACTTAAAGAGGCATGCCGCTCACGGGAGAACTGGGGCATATTTGAGATGTCGTCAGGATGAAAGTCTGGAGCATGTGGCAGACCCAAATGTGACAGATCCTTTGGCAGCGTTGTCACTTCTCAGCCAGAAGTTGTACCCGTATCCCCTGAAAGTTCTCCTGGTTGCCTCTTCTGTGGAAGCTCAACAGACTTTATGCCTCATGTTTTCTCGGCTTTGAATCTGTTTTATGGCCTCTGGTGTTGGGAGAGTTGTATGTTCACAAATATTGATGAGAGTACCCCAGACCTTATGAGCAGCATGGGAATACTGAAACTGACTGCTGTTCCTGCTAAATTATACCACTGTCTAGACTGCCGTGTCCTTAAAACCCTAACCACCAAGATGTATCGATGAATGGTGAATGGATAGATGGCAAAAAGCAGGAGCAGAGGAGGTGACCAGACTGACAGGCTAGTTCACCAGCCACGTATTTGTGAACACTAGGGAAAGGGGGTTCCCAAATGGCAACTTGCTTTTACACACACTTTGAGACATTTGCTAAACAAACTGTGCATAAGAATTTTGCGTATCTCAGCACGGAAGCTTAATGACATTTGATTTATTTATTCTTTATTCAGCCAGGAAGCTCCCACTGAGATACAAGATCTCTTCTTCCAGGGAGTCCTGGTCAAGACAGCAGCACAATTAGTTTCACTTAAAAACAGTTTCACATGATAGAAGACATACGGTACATAAAAGCTACACAGGGGAAGTAGTGATGGAAGGGAGGCATGCAGGCTATACCAGCAGAAACAAACACAGACCACCTCAAGTTAAGGAAATTATGTTTAACAACATGTTTCCCTTACTGCAGTTTGTAAAGGACCTTTAAACATATTCAAAGAAGGGAGTGTTTCTAAGGTATGATGTGGTACAGACCAAATTACATGTGTATATTTGGTAAATTTAAGTAAGTCTTCCATCTTGATTTTTTCACTACAATTCTGATATGGTGAAAGAAATTTGATGAAACTTCCTCAAATCACAAAAAGTTACCTTCAGTAACTGTGAATTAATTCTCTTTACTATATGACACACAGCAGTGCAAACACATTTGTCAAGTAAATGATGTAGATTTGGCATGATGAGTCTGACAAATGGCTCATTTCTGCGGACTTTGTACATTCTGAAATGTCTGAAAAGTATTTGCCTGACTACATGTAAAAGTTTTCCATTGTGGTTGTAGGACCGTCAGATGATTTGTTTTGTTTGTTCAGTGAAAGTAATCAGATGTAGCCAATGCTAAAGAAAAGTCTTACTTGTCCAACACTAAGCTTGAAAGACTCATTACTTTTTTCCTCATTGATGTCTATGTATTTAAGAAGCCTAATTACATCCTTCAACCCACCATCTAATTGCATCTAATTAACATTTTGTTTTTTGGAAAACTTCAAAAGTCTGCATAAAATTAACTCCAAAAGTATCTCCTCTTATTCCTTGGAGTCATGGCCTGACATGTATCCACCCAGACAGCCCTCTGTCTAACCTGCGTGATCTTTAAGCCTACGCATGTCTTTCTGACATTCAGCCCTAACACACACACCGCACGCACACACACACACACACACACACACCATGACCTGATGCTCAACTTTTCCTCAAAAAGCATATGCATGATATGCAATATATGCTGCAGAGCTGGAAATTGCCTACAACTTTGCAGACTCTAAGTAATGGGATGGGAACAAGCAAACAAACACACACACACACACACAAACACACACGCACACACACACGCACACAACAGACACTAAGCCTCCTGATTATTCTCTCTTCATTGTTGTTTATATATTCTTGTTTAGAATGTGTGTTAGTTGGTGTATCCATCATTTACTTGCTGCCCTTTCAGTGTGTCACGGAAGATGGAAAGGTCGTCTGTGATTTGTTTATTCACAACAGCCATCTCAAAGGTTGCCGCCCTGTTTTGGCATCTCCAGTGGTCTCATTATGGTCTGAATGTGTGTTCCCCTGAAATCAGTTTCATGGTTTGACTTTTGTTGTGTCCCATAATGTTTCTTCTGGAGCACAGGTTCAGCTTTCGGAGGGACATCATATCTGGACCGGTGCATTGTACTGTTATTTTGCAGCTTGACACAGATAAATGGATAAGTAGATAGACGGCTAGATTGAAGAATCCATAGTTATTGAAAGATAGACAGTGATAGATGAGTAGACTGATAGTTTGATTACTGCGCTCAGGGAGGAAATTCTTTTCTACATCCAGAGAGTAAAGTAGCATAAATAGGGGAAACACAAAAACACTGACAAAAATCAAAGGCAGAACACCCTCAAGACCCATAAGACATAGATCCAATGAACAGCTCCAAATACCAAAAAGTAAAGTGGAAAAGCAAAACATTTTCACTACAACCCTCACAGCAGCAGGAGTATAAGTCTGAGTGTGTTTTACAAAGCTACGAACTCTGAGAGGAAGGGCTATGTTATCAAACACCACAGCTATAGGGCTGCAGGACAATGTCTACAAGGGTGTTAAAAAATCAATTAAAGTTTAATGAAAGATATTTCATCCACCAAACATGAATAGGGAGCTCATAAAAATTATTTAGACTTGGTCCACAATTCAATGCAGTAAGGCACCCCAGGGAATCATCAGTTTAATATGTATGGTCATCTTACATTCGCCTGCTTCTTAATTCGACTCAGCTAACAAGCACAGAGTTACAGCCTGTTCCTCCTGCTCTGTGTTTCCCTATCATGCTAGAAAGTGCTTGGCACAACATTTCACTGCTTGTTAGTTCTTTGTAGAGGCTGTGAACTTCATATTGTTGCTAAACTTTTGATTGAAACGCTCTTAACTCCTGGCCCCGCCTCTCCTCTGCCCAGGTGACCAATAAGGTGGAGCTGGAGCCCAGGCAGTTTATTGATTGGATGCGTCTGGAGCCCCAGTCCATGGTCTGGCTGCCCGTCCTGCACAGAGTGGCCGCCTCGGAGACGGCCAAGCACCAAGCCAAGTGTAACATCTGCAAGGAGTGTCCCATTGTTGGTTTCAGGTAGACAAACACACACACATACACACAGACACACACAAATCAAGACCTTCCATTCACTGCATTTGTTTCCTGATCTCACTTTGGAAAAACTGTCCTCCGTCTGCAGTTGTAAAACTCAAAAAACGGTTCTCACACGGATAAAAGCTCACAAGCTCAGAGTCAGCATCTGATCCAGGATTTCTCATACACACAAGAATGAAGAAAGGTGGAAGGTCCCTTGATATTTTCAGCATCCACACACATTTCTTTCCCACACCATGTACCAGGACACACACCCACCCACACACACACACACACACAGAAACACACTGTGGCACCGTTCTGTGTTCTCCCCAGGTTGAGCAGAAAGGGCAGAACAGCTCTGGAGGGCAGGCATTTATCTAAATGTCAGCAGCTGATTCACCACTGACTAAATACCATCTGGTAGTTTGCGTTGAAACACACACACACACATGCACACACGTACACATGGCCATCCACACACATAGACACAAGCACATACACATACATTCATGCTCAAAGAGGCGTCCGCCTGGCAAACACAGCTGAACAGACCACCCTCTGATACTGTGTGACGACAGTCACACTCACACACAAGCCCATTCACAAGCATTACCTGCTTTGTACCCCACAGCTACCTTCATAATACAAGCTATATATTTGCACCCTGCGGCCACATGAATAAAAAATTGTTCTGTTAGGCCTTTCTGAGGGTGTAGCTAAACAAAAATGACAGCAATAACACCGGTGTGTGTTCAGCACTGGACGGTGTGAGAGAGTTCATTTATTGTCCCTGGAGGGGAAATTTGGTTTGCAGCAAAGACACAATAATACAGCATTAAAAACAGGAAGATACACAGCTCATGAATGACTGAAAGAAACAATAAAAAACACAATCAAAACATTAAAAACAAAACAAATTTCACAGGTTGGTGTATCTGTCCATATGCAGTGTCCAGTGATAAAGCAATGATAACTAAAAGGTACTACAGTGCAAGGTGCAGCATCCCATTGCACTGTGGCTCTGTAGCAATATTAGCATATGTATGCCACAGGGATAAAATAAAAATTTGTATCAACTGTTTGTCCTGGGGAGCCTGTGCCTACATCCTGTGGGGAGGAGGTCAAATTCCACTAAAAGAGGATGTCAGAGCGGTAAAAGGTTGGCCAGGCCTAACATAAGATTTGTTGCTCATAAATGAGGGGGCTGCCAGCATTACGTGTTAGTAACTTGCTGATTGATTGATGAAAAGTAATGAAAAATGCATTCCAGGATATATCAAAGTAAAGAAATGCCACTTCTTTATATTGTGTTACCCAGTGATATGCCACAAAAAAACAAACAAGAGTCATGACATGTAAAAATGCTGCACCTAAAAAAAAATAATAATAAAAAAAAGATGGGGAGGTCAGGAGTTTGGAGCCTTTTAATGCACACAGATACTTTGCAAATAGGAGCTGAGGAACAGGAATGGGAGTTGTTTGAGTTTTCCCTCTGGGAAGTCGGAAATCTGGAGTTACAACTTATAATCAAATGCAGCGGAACGCGTTTTCACTGCACAAAGAATAAGGTGAGCACCATGCTAACGGAGTACAGGGGGTGGGATCGCTGTCCCTTTCACATCTGTCGCCTTGCCAGCAGAAAGAAAAATGCAGTCAGATGTTTGATGTAGCACGAGTCTCCCGTGCTCTGTCATTGATTGATGAGAGCGAGCGAGGGAGGGAAGGGGAGAGAGCGCGAGGGAAAGAGGAAGGAAAGTGCAGAGCTGGCATTTTGTGTGGTCCAGAGACTTGACACAAGCCATGTTACAAGTCGATTTGGCCCCTAATCAATGACAAACTAGAAATACAGATCCTGTAATAAATGGAAACTTGTTAATTAGTGGGTAAACTCATTAATTAAGGGGCATCTCAATGTCTCGCACTGTGAAGGTGAATCAACCGCCCCCCCTCTCCCTCTTTGTCGTAATATGTTACGTGTCAGTAGGTAATGGCGCGATTGACGTGACAGTGTCGCGTGCACTGTTGCGCCCTGTGATATATGGCTCCCTCTCGTAGCTCATCAGTCAGCTAACCTTGGGAGCGCTGGAGAGGAGAGGGAGATAAAAGACTTGAGCTATTATGTCTGAATTGCTCTCATCTCAATTTAGCTGTTAAATGGCCTACTGGCTTCAGCTGGTGAGGACAACAACCTGACAGACTGTGTTTTTGTGGAAATCGAGGTGTCTGTCACAGTGTCGGCATGCTGAAAAGAAAGTGTGTGTGTTTCTGTGTGTGTGTGTGTTGTGGAGGGTTATGTGAGTGAGTGGTGAAAGTGGACATTGGCAGCTCCCCAGGAAGCCCTGTTGTAGCCTGGAAAAGAGTTACACTGCGCTGTAGTAGTAGTGCACCTATGCTTGGCCACAAAAACACACACACACACACACTCAAGACTTAAAAGTGACATCTGCACTCACAGCCAGTCTTTCTGTTCCTTCCAACCTCTTGTTATCTCTCTCTCCCTCTCTCTCTCTCTCTCCCTCTCTCTCTCCAGGTATCGCAGTCTGAAGCATTTCAACTATGACGTGTGTCAGAGCTGTTTCTTTTCTGGGCGCACTGCCAAGGGCCACAAGCTCAACTACCCCATGGTTGAGTACTGCACACCGGTGAGGAAGACACACACACACACACTCACACGCACATGTCATTTAGCAGCTCACCTCATATCTCTATTCCACATGCTCACACACTCTGCTCATCCATTTAATGGAAACACACTTCCAGTTACACTTGCACAGACTTTGTTTACGCTGTATTCCCACCTTTCATTAAGGTTATCCCTCTCCTAATGTCAAATAACCCCCTGAGTTTCACTCCTCCAACTCTCTTACATTTTGTTATGTTATTAAGTTATTTCAAGTGTGCTTGTGAAGAGTGCACCTTATATCCTAAAATCCCACTGAGTCATGAAAAGGCAAATAAAAACATAAACAACCGGACACAGAGGTCTCAGAACCACTAAATAAAATCTCGATATGATATCTCAGTAACAGATGATATGAAATGTTGAAGAAAATTGTACTTATGTTGCACAGAGGCAAATGGAGTGAATACTGAAGCGAATCATATTTCTGTTATTTTAAATTCATGCTTCAACATAAATTTCCACACCTTTTCCCTTTGATAGAACAAATTGCTTTGCATAGAGCCCAGATGGAAAAAAAAAAAAAAAAAAACAACTGAATAAATGTGTTTTGAAGCAACTTGATAGAACAACAAAATGTGCATAAAGTCAAGGAGTGTGAAGTCTTTTGTAAGGCACTCTATATTTATTCATATGCTTGAATAACAAAACCAGCAACTTCCAAACTCTTGCAGCCGCACATATTTTCACACAAAGTCAGATTTTCGATTTCCATATATATTATCTTGCATATAAAACCTGCTTGATTTGTTAATGTGATTTCATGGAATGCACTCTAAGATAGTAAGGGTTTGTTTACTGTGTTGAAAGTGTGCATGAGGTGGAAATTGATCTTGAGATGAATCTGTCGTTTATATAATTTTACATAATTATGGCAGACGTAGACCTGACTCGCACTCCAAAATGTCAAATCCACCATCATAGCACACAAATGCATACAGACACACATATTACACTTGCCTGTCTTTCCCTCCTTCAGGGATTTGATATAGTTGATTTATCCAACTTGTTTCACAGTTAACTTTCTCAGCAAACCCCTGGCTTAAATTGAATTTGCATGAACAAATAGTAAAATACAGTTCTTTGAGCATTCTGCCAGAAAGCAATATTTCACTTAACCACTTCTCAGAGAGAAGAATATTAGGAGGGGGTAGGGGCTTGCTGAAATTGAACCTCGCTCTATTTCTCGGTTAGCGTAGCACACATGCAGGCCAGCTCGTTTCAATATTGCTAAACGTCAAACTTTGAGTGGCTCGGATGAAAGCCGTTTCTCATTTCTGTCTTTTAATTAGGTTTTTCAATCTGCAAATGGGATAGATATTGACTTCAGAAAAGCAGCCGTATGGAGCAGTGATCATTCTTCCTTGAGCTTAAACGCCCAGCGGCTTGCTGCCATGAAAGAAACGTTATCTTTCTCTCAGCTATGTTGCAGCAAGGTTAAGATACAGATGCTTCAGATGTTAACTTTAGTTTCGAGTCTTGGCTATAGGGTATATTACTCACCCAAGAGTTTACCGATTTCCAGCTTCATCAGGGAGGAAGAAATACACAGTGTCTTCAGACGGTATTCAGCTTGTTAGACTTGTTCTACAATTTGGGACGTGACAGAATCAAAATTGATTAAATTGATTAAATTTTGATTTTTTTTCTGTATCACTGATCTGCACACAATAAGCCATAACATCTAAGTGTTTTGTTTTTTGTTTGTTTTTTTAAGCGGGAGTAGGGTTTATTGTGATTCAGCTCTTCAGCAGTGCCACTTCAAATTAAGGTGCAGATTCCCTCACTTGTCCTTAACTTACCTCTTCAAGTTGATCCACCATATGGCCAGTTCAAACGATTGGCCATGATTTGGAATGAAACACATCTGTCGATATAAAGTGCAACAGATGACAGTGCACGTCGGAGCAGAAGCTCTGCCGTGAAGTCCAAAGAACTGAATTCAGAGAATTGTGAGGAGGCATCGATCGGGGGAGCGTATGAAACATTTTCTAAAGGTTTATGAGTTCGTATAAAATGGAGAAAATATGCCCAGATTCAGCCTGGGTTCGTGTCAGAGCGGGTCACCCAACCAAACTGAACAACCACATAAAGAGGAGTGTGGTTAGGGACCCAAAGACAGCTCTGAAAAAACTACAGAGTTACTTGGATTTTGCTGGAAGTAAAGTAGTTGGTGCAGCACTTAAGTAAGGAAGCCACGCATGGAAAAAAAAAGAAGAAAAGGCTCATAACAGCAGGCTGGATGTAAAAGTTGTAAAAAGGCAGATGAAAGACGGAGACAGAAGATACGTTATCGAGATGAGACAAAAATTTAACTATCGGCTGTAATGCAAAGCACAGACTGTGGCAGAAACTGGGAACAGCTCATCGCTTATGGGACACCATGGGGCTGTGCGATACGAGGATATATCGCAGGACGAGAGAAGAATATCCATCAATAGAGATTTTCCTGTATGGTTTCTATTGCTGGTGCTGCAAAAGCCAGTTCACTGCAGTATTTTAACGCCATCGAGTTGGAGGTCCATTGCTACATGTGGGCTCATATAACAAACAAACGTGGAGGAGCGCAGCACAGAACAAAACTCTCCACAACACTCAGAACAGGAGTCAGCCCAACCAAGAGGAACCTGTAACTAAAGAAGTGGGGTCTGTCATTTGGATAAGACATCTGACACCGCCTGGAAAACAGTACTTTGCAAAGTACGACGCAGACCTGTTCCTGTTCTCACGTCAGACTCCAACACAGCAAACCTCCTCTACCACTTGCAGCACAACCATGAGAGGCAGGACAGGGAGAGCCAGTAGAAGAAGCAAAAAGCGAATCTCAGTTCTGTTCAGTGTCACTAACAAATAAAAGGAAACAGAAAACATCGTATCATTATCAGCATATGACATTATCTATATCGTGGGAGGATTTTGTCCATATCGCACACCATTCCTGCCACAAAGCCCGGTGGTGGCAGCAATATCCTGCAGCCTCGCTTTTTAGCAGCTGGCAGACTTGTGAGCACAGAAAGGAACAATGAATTGAGCCAAGTACAGGCAATTTCTTGAGTAGAACCTGCTGCGGGTTGCCAAACACCTTCGGTTGGAGCAACAATTTATGTTCCAGCAGAACAATGACCCTAAATGTACAGCCAAGTCAACACTGGAATGGCCTCAGAATAAGAATGTAAAAAGTCCTTTAGTGGCCCAGCCAAAGCCCAGGCATCAGTCCCAATGAAAATCTGGGGAATGACTCGACGATCGCTATTCACAGATGCTCCCCATCCAACTTGAGCTGAGTGAATCAGCAAGGAAGAATGGTAGAAAATCCCAAAATCCAGAGGTGCCAAGCTGATACAGATGTCCAAGAAGACCTGAGTGTGTTATTGGAGAGGCGTGATGGGGATGAACACATACTAAAATGAATCACTTCTCTATTCTGGTTCAACTAAATTCCCAAACTATCTTGAAAACAGGCTTTCAGTTTGTCATTGTGATATTTTTTTTGTAGATAGTTGGCAAAAAAATTATGAAAAAAAAAAAAAATCAATTTTCAGTTGAGACCGGTCTCACAAAAAGCATGAACAGTTTTGCTTCAAAGATATTGCAGCCGCAGATCAAGACATCAGTTGATCTAAAATCAGAAACTTTTAATGAGTTTCGCAGCATCGCAATAACAGTTACAGTGTCGACTTCTGCAGATCACTTACTGTATTTCACTCTTCTGTGCAGCTGAAATCAAATGAAAACTCATGAATCAACTATTTCCTGCTTTCGCGGTTTCCCCGGTCCGACTCTGCTTCGTTCAACACCACTGCACAGCGGGCGCTCTCTGTCTCTTTTATTGTCTATGCCTCAAAAAAAAAAAAAAAAAGAAATATCATAATGCGTATAATAATATTTACCCCTCTTTCCCTGCCAAACCCAAATTGTGTTTCAGTGTTATGCCTTTGAAAATATATAGGCCATATTGGGTGATGAAGCTGGGCAGATGCCACAGGAAAAAGGCATTTTTTAGGGGGGAAGCTAAAGATTGATAGTGGCTGTTGTGAGACTCAGAGCAGTCATTTAATAAAGTCCTTTTCTCATCTCTGTCGTAGTGTTTATTTTGTGGCCGCGGTATTGCCTTTTTTTATTCGCTGTTGATTTTATAGAAGTGCCATTTTCGTCGTTCCCCTTGTGTGTCATGAGTGATATTGAGAAAGGTAAAATATGGCGGTGTGCTGTATTGATTACTGCAGTTTTAATGTGTTCACTTTTCGTAAGTGGAGACATTGTCTGGGTTCGACTGTGGCTGCCGTCTCTGCTGTCATTTATTGCCGGCACCAGAAATTCACTGAAATTTTTAAGCTGTCAAAACACATCCATCGAATCACACATGAAGGAGTGCACGTAAACACACACACACACACACACACGCATCTCTATTCTCTTCCTTCTTTACGCCGCCTTTGCTTTGTATCACCTTCTCTCTTCTCTGTATAATTGGTTTTGGTTTTCACAAGCTGCCATCTTAAGTTGTGTGGATTAGTTAATAAGCCATGTGAACTCATTAGAGTCTGTTCATTTACCCACATCTGTCAGCTGCAGGGTGTGTGCGTGGGTGTGTGTGTGTGTATTTGTGTGTATTCTGCCATAGTTGTCTGAATCCTCTGCAGAAGGGCTATTTTTTCCCCTCTGGTGAGGCTACTGCGGTAATTTGTTGTTTGCTTGCGAGGCAGAAACCGCTACTTCAGGAGAAACACCTTTGCTAATTATCTCATTAACAAAACACACATTTTTTTCCCTCCGACACAAATGCATAGACTGTTTATGCACACTAAAGCATACACACAAACTCACAAACACACACACACACACACACACACTAGCATACACGCTTACCTATACAGCGCACACACACTGCTATACGCACTCAAACACTTAACAGTAAGTACACCCCCATTCTCTTTTTCTCTTTCTCCCGTTTCCCTCTCAGACTACATCAGGTGAAGACATGCGCGATTTCACCAAAGTACTGAAGAACAAGTTCCGCTCCAAGAAGTACTTTGCCAAACATCCTCGGCTGGGCTACTTACCGGTCCAGACAGTTCTAGAGGGGGACAACATGGAAACGTAAGTAGCACTTGAAGGAGTTTTATGTTTTGTATTTTGTGTGTGTGTGTGTGTGTGTGTGTGTGTGTGTGTGTGTGTGTGTGTGTGAGAGAGAGAGAGAGAGAGAGAGAGAGAGAGAGAGAGAGAGAGAGAGAGAGAGAGAGAGAGAGAGAGAGAGAGAGAGAGAGACAGTTTCTATTGAAGCCATTATACCTGATGATGCCTGATAAATGCAAACCTCTGATCACGTAACAGGTGATTTAAGTATAAATGCCCTAACTAAAAGCAGCAGCCACTTTGTACAGCTATCATTCAAGAACTCTGTTGCTTCTGATTCACATCACGTCCAACGGTGCCTCACTCCCCTCCCAAACCGGCCGCAAGCGAGCAAGTGCATCGTTTGAGCACAGGAGTGATACAGTCGCATTTCCATACCAGACACAAACCCAAACCTAATCTCCAGCCCATCAATAATTTGGACACACATTTGAGCCAACTTTCTCTTTAATAAGAAAAAAAATAAATAAATACCTTTGAGACTTGTTCAAGTAATCCTGGCACAATGTGTCACAAATAGTAACAGAGCGAGCAGTAAATCAGGGCAAAAAAAAAAAAAGCAAAGGCAATGCTAGCGGCTGATGTAGAAATCCGTATTGATTACAATAGATGCAATCTTTTCTTTTCCTTTTTCCTCCTTTGACGTACAAATAAATGCTGGCTCACAGACAGTCTGGAACGATCGTAAGCATTTATAACTAGAAAGTACTTCTCATGGCTAAATGCTTGACCTAGTAAATGAAATGATGGAACCGCAGAGAATCTCTTATGAATTTCTGCTGCATGTTTATCTTTGTCAGACGCCATAGTCTGAATGCTGTTTATGTCTTGGTCACACATGCCATCAGCAGCACTTAGTGGATCAGAGGCTATAAATGGACTTTCACCCATATTTGAGATTCAGCACACGCATCTCTCCTACAGTATGCAAGGACTGTTAATTTCCCACTCAGTGTGTGTTTATTTACCTGTCGGCCCAGTCTTTACCAGGTGCCATTCCCAGCCTGCCATTCCTCATTTCCTGTCAGTAGCACTGGCTCTAGTGACAAGCGCGGATTTATGCCTCTGCTCCTGCCAGCCGTAAATCCCCCAAGAGTGCCGTTTAACTAGCGTCACATTATGCAGATGCCCCAGGCAGGTGCCTCGTCCTCCCTCCAGGGGTGTTTGTCTAAGTTATGGCCCTTCCAAATACCAGTCTTACCTGCCCTGAGTTTTCACCGCGCCTCAGACTGTCACTGTTACGCATTTTCTCTGCATTTTATCCATCCATCTCCATTTGTCTGCCCTCTTCTGTCTCTCTCTTTGTCTTTGTATTTTTGGGATTTTACCACTAAGTCACATGTAAACTCCAAGAGCGTGACCCTAAAGGTGCGCCGGCACACAGTCACTTGCCTATTCTATCACAATGAATTTTCTCACCCGTCTAGTTGCACACAGTCACCTCTCAGATGGATTGCACTCCCTCTTTCATCCCTTGCATCCTTTCCCCTCCTACCTCGCCCCATTCGCTCCTCTCCTCCACTCTGAAAAATGACTCCTGCAGTGCTGCCCGCCTGATAAATGCCTCTTAAAAGGTGGAGGAATTGTGGCAAATCGCAGAGAGATCTTTCTAAAAACCTGGCACAAGGAAATGGAGACTTAGAGAAATGTAGGACTATTTCATGGTCGTCATTTTCCCCTCGCCGTCGCCGCATGACTTCTCCCCCTGGAGCCCCGGGCTATCCACATGCAGCTGAAGGCCTGTGTACACTCCTGACAGCTTTATATGCACAAATAATCCTGCATCTGCAATTCTTGGGCAGTGTTGTTTTTCTGTTGCTCACACACACTGGCTCAAACATAAGATCACTCCTCACTGCGCAGATTATGGTACAATTAGATGCAAAATACCCAGTGAAGGAAAGGATTATATTGTCACAATTTGTGCAGCTTTTGCCATCTGTGTCACTAAAATGAGCTACGGTGCTGAAATCAAAATGCATGTCTCTATGATAACATAATCTAGGTTTCAGGTAGTCTAGGGATAATACGTTCAAGGTAAACACTGTATAGTTTCTTTTTACATTGAGCTGCGATAACCTTAGTTTGTAAAATTTGTTGTATCCATTCTCTGATATCACAAGCTATATTTTTTAGCTATTTAATACATATTACGTATATAACCAATGTCTGTTAAAATGAAAAAATACATTGAAAAAATTGAGGAATTACAGTGATTTTTGATATTTGAATTTATTTTTCTCGTTACATTCGTAAGTTTAAAGTAGACATCCTGTCAAACTTTGCACACTTTGTCAGTCTGTTGTGGTTGTTTTGACAGGGGAAACTTCTAAAAAAAAAAAAAAAAAGAGAGAGAGAGAAAAGTAGATTGTCTACTGTATAATTGCTCTCACTAATGTACTCACTCACTCGCTCTCTGTCTCCATTCCCGTCTTGCATCTTGGTTCCTGTCTTTTTTTTTTTTTGACACCCACTCTGTTTCTCTCCACCTTGACAGAGCAAAACACCACCGACTCTCACCTCCCACTTCTACCTTTGCTTCATTTCACGCTGGATGGGATTTCTGATTTGTCGCGGCTATATTTGATAATGTGAAAGAACCATTCAAAAAGCTTCCTACTCAGTGTTGATGTTTGCCTTTTACCCTGCATATCCAGATAGCGTATGACCTGAGCCTCTGATGCATTAAATGCTTTGCAGAGAGGTTAATGAGTTGGAGATTTAGTCTTGACAAGTGAAAAGTCAAAAATTTAGATTTTTTTTTAAAGAATCAGCAGAATGTCACGGGTTTAATGAGGAGTGTTTTGCAGAAAAACACCCATAACTTAGCCCTATCATCTCTCACACAGCTCTCCTCCTCCTTCCCTGCCTGAATGCCACACAGCTTTCCTGTTTACCAAAAATGGTTATGGCTCTCCAACTTTAACTTTTACTTTGTTGAAATCAGCACGCATTCTTGTGGGTTTTTCACTCTCAAGGCTCAGCTGGATATGGCCATATCTCACTTCAAATAAAACCTTGTCTTTGTTCTCAAATTGCATCCTGTCTTTTCCCATGTGAAGCAATCTCAACACACATACTGTAGTGTGATTTATGTACTGTAGGTAATAAGTAAGCGGTATTGAATAATGAATAAATAACAGTACGTGAACAAATAAATATACAAAATGATAATCAGCATCCATTCTACCACACAGTAATAAGACAGAGGTACAAAGTGTTTATGTAAATGTGATATAGAGGCAGATGTATTCAGATGGCAAAGGTGTATTACACAAGCCTGAATGACTGCTGAGTTCTGATTAGTTAGTCTGCCAATTAATTTTTCATAACCTGACAGCCATATAATGGCATAGTACTTTGAATTTAAATTATTAACTCGCCATCTAAAGTTGGTGACAAAGCCCCAAGAAACTTCTCAGTAGTCCTCCAAAGTAATAGTTAAGGGCCAGTACCAATGTAGCCTCCCACGCTGGTCTCACATTAGCGGAGACAACTGCATTAGGGACAAAATGGATACAGTATTACAAGCTTAAATTAAATTTAAAAAAAGTTGTTTGTAGTCAGTAGGTTTCTTAAAACAAGCCAGAGCCACAGTGAACCAGTTCCCACATTCAAATTTACCACAACAGGGTATACTCATGCAGTGTCCCGGCTCGTACGAAGAATTAATTTGTCAGCTGGTGGAATGAAGCGATAAATAAGTGTTGTCAAGCAAACAATTACAATAGTGGTTTCCTTCTAAACCTTAAACAATGATGAACATGTTTTTTTTTTGTTTGCTTTGTTTTTAATCTTGGGCACGCAACCATGGTTTAAAGGGAATAATGCTCTCAAAGATGTCAGTTAATTTGTTATGTGCTGCATGGTTCTTTGCCTCCGAGTAATCCACTGAACTATGTTTGAAAACCTCTCATTGTGCATTATACTTATCTATGAAGAAATAAATATATACTGAAAGAATCATTACATGCATGCACAAACAGGAACACACATCGTCAGACATGCTCAGGCTTATATGTTCGCATTTATACTCATTAAAAAAGAAGTGTAGACGAAGTGTTTCAACCTGAGGCAATAGTGGAAAGTCATGCTGTAATGGTGGCGTTAAAATATCCCTACGGAACGTACAGCCATTTGCCCGGACCTCCGCAATACACGGATGCAAACGTTACCATGTTTTGCTCCATCTTGCCTCCCGTCTTGCTCTCTCTCTGTCTCTCTCTCTCTCTCACTCCCACAGAGACACACACACCTCCACCTAGCCTCCATGCTGTCTTTCTGGCAGACAGGTAGTGGTGTCAGGAGGCACAGGTGCTACAGGGTGACAGAGTGACTACAGCAGGCAGGGTGGACGAGTATAATTGATTTTGAGGTATACTTCAGGACATCCCTTGCAAAAGCTCTTGAAACTCAGTGCAAGTTTTTGCCAAAAACATTTTGCATCATGCTCGTAAGAGATGAGAAAAGACATACCATGTTTGGCAGTTTACTGACTGCTTGTCAGCGCTCGGTAAATTGCACTCGTGGCCCCAAGTTGCCGGTCGAAATAGCTTATGTCTAGACTGTAACTCCGATCAGAATTACAAGAAAAACTAGTGACTAAGAAATGTCGCACATTTAAACAAGGTTTTTCAATTTTTTTTTTTTTTTTAAAAACTTTCTCTGTGAACCTAAATAAAAGTGTTAATGTTTCTCTTAAGCAAGGTCCATTACCATTTGTGTAACATTTGCATTTACACTCAGCCTATAAACCAAGACTCTGAGCTTCAGTCTATTCTGTTAAAATGTCAAGGTATTTTTTACTGATATATGGGCTTAGCTTCATCTGTGTTGAGGCAAAAGAGAAAGAAATCTCAGGCAAAGGAATCTCATTTTTGCCCATTTTGATTGATGAACAACCTTGCTTTTTATGTATTGATTTTTAGTATTTTTTTTTTCCACATATACACCACTTAAATAGAGTAGGCCATATTCTCCATTTCAGGTGTAAACAGACTGACAGACAGGCTTCGATCACCAGGCAAGTCATCCTCTGTGAAAGCTGCAGTGTTTGTTACAGTATATACTGACCACAGCCATGCAAGCCTTTGGCAGGTTTACCCCATGGTGAAATGTGAACAGGGCTCTGCTCCAGACACTGTAACATACTTCACCAGGCACAGCAAGCTCTCTATCCGACTATATTCTGTACTGCAGCTACATTTGTCAAGACCCCAAATGCTCCCAAGGACTCTGCTGTCTCGCTTCCCTCCCTCCCGTCTCTCCTTTACTTACTGTTCCTTCGCTCATTTTTCCTCGCACGGTTCATTTCCCATTTCCTCTCTCTTCTCCCTCTCAGTTTCAGCGGCTCTCCCCGCTTGCTCTTTCACTCGCGTTTCAGTCTTTGCCGCAGACTTCTCCCTTAAGCGTTTACACAAGAGTGCACCAATCTGAAGGTTGAAACACCTAGTTATGTCATGGCAGAGGGGGTCATGGGAAAAACCGAGTGAAAAGGAAAACACCTCAGTGAAGCTATCATCTTCCTGGCACAGATAAAAACTTACATCATTCCCCCCCCACCATGCAAAAGACAAAAAGAGCACAGTGACTCTTTCAGCACCGATGTCAGCGGGGGCGCATAAATCGGCACAGCACTGGCTCTGAATAGCTCAATCTGCCTTGCCGACCTCTCATTCTCTCCCCCTCTCTCTCCCTCTCTCTCTCTCTCTCTCTCTCTCTCTCTCTCTGTCTCTTTCTTTTCTTTGAATCCCTTGCTACATTTTGAATTCTCCTCGCAGCTAGGGAAGCGTGACTACATTGGTTGTCCCGCTGTGAGAGACATAACTACCACGCCACACGTCTCCCTTTGAATCTCCCCGCTTTCATCTGGGAACAAAAGTGTGAGGAGAGAGAAAACTCAACCTCTGAGTTCCTCGACTATCTTACCAACTCTAACCATCCTCCCCCACAAAAACATAACATTTCTGCTTCTATATTTGTCACAGGTTCTTTCTGCTAGATTCGATTTTTTTCTTTTTTTTTTTCTTTTTTTTTTTTTTTTTGTTTTGAAACTAAGAGGGCGTCTCATTGGTACGCAAATGTCAATCTTCATTCTGTGCCTCCAAGAATAGCAGCAATTACCACTGGTAACCGGTATAGAAACTTTAATGAAAGGGTTTTTTTTTTTTTTTTTTTTTTACACATCAAGACACATGCCTCTAGCAACTTGGGTGGCCAGAGATTATTTTCAGAAAGTTTAATGATTGGTAAGAGAAGTATTTGTGCTTTAATCACCCAAATTCAAATACTCCAAAGATATACCATGTTCTAGTTCTCCTTTTATGATAACAGAATGTCCTCATTACAAAAAGCAGGAAATAGTTACGTTATATGTTTTTTTTTTTCATTTTTTTTTATCTACTAGGCTATTTCAGTACATCCTGCTGGAAATAAATGAGAAGAAAAATGAAATTGGGACATACAGTTCTGTATCTTATTCATTGTATGTTGGAGGTGTTGCAGAGTAAGCCCAACTCAGCGAAACTTGTGATGCTGACTTGATAAGCCTCTACTTACACTCAACCCACAAACAACCTGGAAACAATACAGTAGGCTGACCTGGGTCCGTCTCCTGCCATGCACTTTTTATGCCACACTTGCATGCTGGGAAATATGACCAATCAAGGCATTGTCCTGTAAAGAAGTACTAGAGTTTGACCTGGGTCTCAACGCTGATCTTGGTCCTCGCTACTTTGTGCAGTCGTCTCACCCTGGTGAACCCTTTCAGAATTACAATCAATCCACAAATTTCCAGGGTCACTGGTCTTGTTTGAGAGGGCTGTCAAACTGTAGTGTGAGCAATAATCACACTCCATACAAACTGAAAGGGAAGAGCCACTGTGGGTCACAGCCTTTGGTTCACAGTGTATTTCTGGAGGGTTCCCTTTGCCTGACAACAGTGTAGCGTTGAACTGATGTCACTGCGTCGGCAGAAGAGTTTGTTTACGTTGGAAGAACTGATGAACGGCTAACAGAAACATGTTTTGTTTTTACAAGAAAATGAACAAAACAATTGTAAAAAAAGGTTTTCTCTTGATTTTGATTCAGATTTTTTTTTATTCAAATGGTTTTGGTGGGTGTTGAGCCTCGCCCGACAGGTTGTCGGGCGAGGCTCTTTGCCAGAACATTATTCAATAATTTTCTTTCCAACAACACAATTAGAATTAACTTAGCTCACATCTATTTAGCTAATATTAACATCAGCGTGAGACAGGCTACGAGTTCGCTTCCAGTCATTTTTAATAACTAAGCAGCACACAGATGATTTTGAGTTCACATCAGTGAACATTACAGTTGTTGCCTTGACAAGGTGAACCACCCTGAAATGAAATACTTTCATTTGGTGTAAACCGAGGCTCACAAAGGCCCATGCTTGTTCTACCCATTCAATATTCATGTCATTGTTACATTTGGTGTAGCTTTCTCACCTATACTTATGTTGGCCTGCTTTGAATCTGTGAAATCAATACAATAAATCAGTTGTGGTTCATTTTGTATTTGATCTGACTTGGGTTCATACTGCAGAAAGACCACAAAAGTCTTTTGTACATTCTTGAGTTATACAGCCATGGAAAATTGTATAGATTCCTTTTTCATGCACATAGAAATCATGGAAATCACCGAGGCATTGGGTGGGTGCTGCATGTATGGTTTGTGATACTGGCAGTCATCTTACTTTGGCATTTCCTCCAAATATGATGTTTCAAATGTTGGACGATGTTGATCAGTACGAGTGTTTTGTACTTTGAAGGTTTTGGATTGTCAGCAATTTGTTGATGCACTCTTCTCAAAGAGGTTATGCTGCAATCCAACATCGGTATGACCAGAAAAGACAAGCCTTACTATCTTCTTACCATGATCTGTAATAATAATAATATGTAGTGTCTTTGTTTAACTTTATACAGTTGGATCAAATCAGCATTCAGCTGTTTTCTCACTGAAATTGAACCCTCCGTATGGAAGTATGTGTGGTTTTGAACCAGTTGATTTGGTTTGCATCAAAGTGAAATGTCTGTGTTCACACCTTCCCAAATGAACCGCACCAGGGGGGATAAACGGACCAGGTTTCAATTCAAAGGCACTAAATACTGCTTATTTGAAAGCGTCCTTACATGCCTTCCCTTCATGTTGAGTTCACCGCTCAGCTGTTGTGGAACGAAATGGGATGAGACAAGACTTTCCCTCCTCTTTATCCTCCACCTGTTGTGTTTGTTTCTGACCCAGTGAGTAATTTGACCCTAAAATTGTTTGTGGTACCTATCCTCCCCTCCCTCCTTCCCCTCCCTTCGATTCTCTTACAGTCCTGTCACCCTCATCAGCATGTGTCCGGAGCAGTATGAGTGAGTATCAACACCACCACCACCACCAGCAACCTCCCTCCTCCAGACTGGAATGGCTTCAAACAACACCTCCCTCCCTCCCTCCCTCCCCTCGTCTCCCCCGTCACTCCCCAAACTCCTTCCTGCATCCAAACTCACTCACTTCCCCCGATATCCCAAGTCATGACTGCATGTTGCCTGCCTGGCCTGCCTGCCTGATCCACTGGCTGAACATGCACCCAAAACTCACCCACTGTCTCCTTCCTCTCAGCATCATTTTCCTCTCTGAACATGCCTCCTTCCCTTCCAACCAGCATCCACCTCGCATTCGATCGCTCATCCCAGCAGCGGCTGTCAAAAACCATCCAACCGCTCCGTAGATCATCCTGCTATTCTATTTCTCCTTCTAGGATCATCCGATTAGCTCTCTAGGTGATTTTCTGAAGGGCCATTAGGGTGTGTGTATCTGTGTGTGTGCGCGCGCATGTGTATGTATGTGTTAATGAGGGTTGTGTGAGCATGCCGAATCTCATCCATCTCCATTACCCCATTCATTTCTAGGCTGTCCCAGTCACCACAGCTCTCTCATGATGACACCCATTCCAGGATAGAGCAGTATGCCAGCAGGTACGCCTCACATTCTCCAATCATCATCTCATCACAGTTGCCACAAAGCACATGTACTGCATAAAGCATGGGTAACTGCATTTTAGTGTACATTTTTGCAAATAAAGGTTACACTCCCGCACGCCATCTGCACTGTAACATTTTATTTATGCAACATTTTGGTGCGTTGACCTTCCTCCAATTTCTGACAGTCTCCCAGCACTGGTCATCCAGGTGTGCGTACCAGCCTCCTGCTTCACTGATAGATGCATGTTTGAAAAATAATTTATGAGTTTGATTTCAAACAGAGTAGCTGGCTTTGGATACTGATATTAAGATCAGATTTTTCCTTGTTAGACATAAGATCTTCGTCTACAAAATGCACACATTTGTCATGATTTTTTTTGTTGATTAATTTTTTTTTATGATTGTAACATATATAGTATAAGTGGGTGGTTTTATAAAAACCAAGTGCAATGGGAAAGTTATGGTTGTGGCAAAACGAGAGTCAGTGTTTTTTGATTAGCCAGACAATTGAAAGTTTTTTTCTTTTTCATGATCAGGGATCAAAGGGGTGCAAAACAGCAGGTGCCAATACGGAGAGTAGGAAAACCAACTGCTTTTCATTCTGCTTTGTACACATTGTTTGCATTCAAAAGCCATTTTGAATTTTGTATTTAAAAGCAAGTAAATTGGCCATCATAGTCGGCTCAGTCAACATGCAGCCACCTACCGTTTTGGCTGATAAGTATGGACTGGGTGTTGAGATCAGAGTGGCTACAGATCTGCCCGATAGCTGTTTCCATCCACCCACTTCAGATGATCCTGCTGCGTACATCAACACGCCGCTTGTGAGCCGCAGGTACCTGTGGCCACTAACGTCACCAAAACAAACGTCCCCTTGTGTGCACTGAGGCTGAAAACCGATCATGTTTGGATTTCAGATCAGTCTGTGTATTCAGATCCACAAATATATTATTTTGCTCATTTCCTATCCTGCTACTGGACCAAATCTCCAATAAGTCCAGGGCTCTGAGCCCCTGAAAGCAGCCAAGGGTTGCCTCTGTCAAACAGCGCCGAGCGAATCCCTGCGCTGAAACCTTTGATCGTGAAGGCTGTTCTGATGCAGCGCTGCCCTGGCTGGCTTATAGCCCTCCTTTGGTCACACACCATTAACCTCAGGTCACTGTCTGTTTTATCAGCAGCTATACAGACATGACCCTCATGAAAGACAGTTTAAACTTAAATATAGACACTGATGCAAATGCGCATAAGACACACACGAGGCGAGACGTGACTCTCGTAGAATACGCAATTTTAAATCAAGCACACACACACACACACACACACATTCTCTTTCTTCACATTGTGCCTTAGTTCAATTCCAGCCTAAGGATAGTGTGTGGATCATGTTCTCTTTTTCCTTAATCTGCGGGGCGAGCCTGCCTATCTATTACACCGCTCGGTAAATACAGGCTTTGATCTGGGGAGCCAATCTAATTAGCAAGGCCGCTTTGTCTGGATCTATGACCAGTAATCCACTATGTTCTCCCCCAGCAGCCACACACACCTACACACGTGTGTTCTACGCGTTCACATACGCACACTTACCGCGTCTCGTACGCGTGATTGAACGCACTTCCTCAGGCACAGTATTACATTTGATAAGTCACTGATGAGAAGTTTCCATCATAGCATTTAGATTGATCATATAATCCATCGCGTGCCATAATTAAGTACCCTTTTTATTGGAGTGGACCTTTTTGGAGACCCAGCATCTCCCTTGAATTATTTCACTGCATCGCTCAAACAATTGGCAGGCTGCTGTGGCATTGACGTTATCTAATAGCTTTTATTTGATTGTTAAGTGGTAAACTCGGTTCCTAATGATGGTGTCTTTCTCAGGTTGGCCCAGATGGAGCGCTCAAACGGCTCTCTGCCCACGGACAGCAGCTCGGCCACGGGAAGCATGTAAGTCACCGCACATCTAAAGAGCAGCATTTCCTATGACATGACTACCTGTTTCCTTACATCACCATGCTTTACAGGGTATGTTTTGTTTCCAAATGTTGTGAGCCACCACAGCCCTAAAAACGCAAACTGTCCATCAGACATCAGTATATTCATTACTTACAGCACATGTACATTTTACCAGTCATGTTCACAATGACTTAATCTTATAATCCACAGTCTTGAGCGATTATGATGTTTGCAGGCAAGCACAGGGAGCCTCAGCCACAGCAAAAACTCTCCTGTTAGGACACACTTTTTATAGTTTTCTGTATCTTCTGAAGAATATACTGTCAGGTGCCTTTGTGCCACAAATCTAAATTTGAAATCTTTTTAGATGTTGTGACGTTGATTTCCTTGGCGCTGTTATTTCTGTGCTTTACAGTATCTATGCTACTACAGCTGTACAGGACTAAAATATTTTTTATTGGGACTGAATCTGACGTATGTAGACAGATATTTGGCCATTGCGTAGCAACAAAATGAGGGTGGAAAAAAACTGCTGAAATATTTTCTAGCTATAAGGTGTGCTTACGTGATTAAAATAACAATGCTATGGCAACTACTGCGCGCTTTACCTTCAAGTGTGGCCCAAAAGGTTGCCCTGTCTGCCACTGCCTCAGGTGCATCTGAACCAGTGGGAAATAGCAAGGATAGATCAAGGAGATAGTGAGAGGTTGACGAGCGGTGGCGATGGAGCAAAGGAAGAGCACAGTGAGGGGAAAAAAGACAATGGGGGTGTGGTTGAATAAAGAGGGAAGGACAGGACTTTAAATGAAGTGTAATGGATCAGAGTACCGACAATGAAAAGCGAGAGTGAACGGTTTCAGGGTCTCGCTGATAACAGCCAGTTATCGTCAGGCAAAGGGGATGAGGACAGAACCAACTTGAAAAAGAGGAAATGACAAGAACAGGGAGGACCTGATGAGGAGCAATAGGGCTCCTCATCAAGTTTGAGATTGTGTGTGTGTGTGTGTGTGAGACTGTGTGAAAGAGAGAGAGACAGAGACAGAGGTTGAGTGCGTGTGTGTGTGTGTGTGTGTGTGTGTGTGTGTGTGCGTGCGCGTGCTTTTATAGACCTTTAAAGAGTTGAAAGGATTGTGGGTTCCTTTTCCCAGCTGAGATCCTAATCTTGGGAATGAGTTCCTCAGGTTCAAATGCCCTCTGAGATTCTGTGTGTACACACACTTTTTATTGTGTTGTATTTGGAGGGAATTTGTTTCGCTCTGTCAGCAAGTATCGATAAGACACTTGTAGATATCCAAGACTGACCGGCTCATACACTGATGATAAGCAGCAATTTCCAGGGTCAAATTCTGGACAAAACACCAATGCACAGTGAGTACAAGCAACTGGGCAACACTGGACTAATTTGACTGGAAATGGATGAAATAACAGGCAATACTGTCATCATTGCCCCTGTATCATCATTAGATTATCATAGATGTAGAATGTACATGTCCAGCGGTGTGTGTGTGTGCATGCGTGTGTCACAAATATGCATGACAATACTATCCTCAGTAACAGTTTTAAACAGCACACTGTCAACAACAAATGTGTGCCTTTAAAACTTTGTGCAGCAGAAGAATGGCATTCCCCGTGTGCCAGGTGCAAGAAAGAGAAACAAGCGTTGAGATTTTTAGGAATTAACAACAAACAAGTATTGCAGTAGTGACAGGCCACTTGGGTAAATTGAAAAAAAAAAAAAAAAAAAAAAAAAGCTTTTGGGAATCTTCTCTAAACTTGGCAGCAACAGTTTCATTGTGTTGCGAGCATCTTTGTTCTTTGATGTGTAAGAGTGTGTAAGTGTGCGCTTTGCTCCGTTGCCCCACGCTTCACCTTCATCTGGCCTTGTGGCTTAGAAGAGCTATTTCAGAAAAGTTTGGTTCAAGACTTTCCAAATGCCGCTCCTCTCCTCCCTCACTGCCAAAAACAAGCTGTTTCGCTGGTCAGTAGAAGGACAGCGGGATGAAGAGACTGAGAGAGAAGGTGAGCAGGGAAGGTAGAAGCACAGATTGATTTATTTTTCCCTCAGAGCTTTCATAATGTGGGACAAACACATTATCCCTGCTCCTCCTTGTTCTTTTGTGTTTTGCACTTTGTACTTGGGTTATTTAAGAAGAGAAACCATTATCTTTGCTGGCTCTGCAGCAAGCAGCAGTGACTCACATACACATCAGCGTGTACACTAATGAGGTGAGGAAGATGATGGTGTGATGAGGGCTAATGGGTGAGATGGCGGAGAAAAAACAGCCGCCGGGCTGCAGACAGAACATAATCACAGTTCTCATCCTTTCAATCTGTTCTCACTCATTTTTACATCAGCTATAGCCTCTGATGGTGCTTTTTGTCATCAGAATAGATTTTGCGTTCTGTTCTGCCGCTGACAAAAACAACATTGTACCTGCAAAACTGAAGTGTAAAGTCCCTCTAGAAAAGGGAGATTTAAATGTTGATCATCAACTACAAGCACTTATTTTCAAGTGCAGGTTTGTAATGATGACTACCATCCGGCAAACACAAGCTCGTCAACGCTTGGCTAAATACAGCATCTGTCTGGATCACGGCTCTGTGAAGTGAGAGAGAGAAAAAAAATCAAGTGTGACATATCCAGGTCATTTTTTAACTAAAGTTAGTATTGTTTGCGGATCTCTGACGTCTCTAATGTGCATTTTCAGATGCACTGAAGGAAAACTCTGGTAATGACTCAGCATAAAATGGCGACCAAAGTTTTCTGCGATAAAATCAATAGGGAACAGTCGCGTCTTGAGTCAGGATATTGACTCCAGTCTATCAGAGTCTGAACAATATCACTAACTGGGAAAATTAACAACATCCCTTTTGTCTGCCAATGAACATTATCGTTATTGTGGAAGATAAATAGCTCATTTGAAAAGATGCCCTACATTTGGATCTCAGCTGTGACTCAGAGCTAAATAACTTTGAAGACCATATGATATAAAATTGGGTGCTTTTGGGAGTTGAACAATATCATTATAGCCTTCTCTATTAGCGAAAAAGATTTTTTAAATTACCCTTTTATGTACATAATGGGCCTTTGCAAGGGGGTGCTCTTTTTCCTCACAGGTCCACTGTATCATAAAAGTCATCCTACTAATATTAACTTAAATGTTACAGTGCTTGTAAGAAAATGTCATCTACTCATCCCATTCGTTGTCGATGAAATATAGGCCCATCATCGAAAGGCCAGCACCGGCCAAACGCCTCGTGTTATTGCACCATTATGTCTGTCAAACCCTGTCAGCAAGGAAGAGGTAACATCAGAATCCCACATAAAAAAAGGTGATATTGTGCTTTACCACTCAAACAGCCCACTCAGCTACATCTTCCGTGAAAGCGACCAAGCTTGTACAGTCTGGTGTCAAACTTCTCAGACTTTGCTAAATCCTTGTCTGAGCGAATAATCGTCGTGAATCTACTGGCGGCCGGAAGCCCAGCCAGGCTTAGAGTTACATTCAACTCAGCCAAGAATTAATTCTAGTTTCTATTTCTTTTAAATGCCTTTGGTTTGGAGTGTTGTTCTTTTTCTTTTTCTTTTTTTTTTCTCCCCTCTCATCTCGTGCTGTAAGAGTCGCATCTAATTCTTTTCCGCCCACACTTGATCTCACCAGGCGTCTTTGTCTATCACACCGCTGCATCTGGTAGTTACTGAGGATACACACACACACACACACACGGATAAACATGCAAATACCCGCCGTTACAGTATAGCGTGCTGTCTACTCACCGGCGTATGAGCTTAGGAAAACAAGGGGAGGTGTAACATGGATGACTGCGTTTGCCAATTACATGCATGTTTGGCTTCTGGCTCATATTTCTTGATCCTTCCAAACCTGCAAACACTCATTCCGACTCCGTGCCAGCTGCGCAGCGATATCAATAATTAGTGTGTGTGAGAGAGTGAGAGAGAGGACAAGAGATAAAGCGTAAGAGAAAAAAAAAAAAAAAAAAAGACAGAGGGTGTACGTGCGGGTGTACGCCTGTTTTGCACATTTGTCATTTTTGTCCTACCTTGCTTATATCTAAGCGGGGATCCTTAATTAGAAAGTGAGTGTGTGAGCCTGTTTTCTTAAACCTCCAGCCAAAGCCCAGTGTTATCGTCTGTGCCTGGGGAAGCCACCAAGAAACGAGACTCTCCCCCCTTCTCTCTTTCATCCAGCTTGTTTGTCTGGTTATCTCTCTCTTTCCAGTCTGTCCCGCCGTGCTGTCTTCTCCTCTTTCTTTTCTCTCATATGTTCCCCCTCTCTCGCTCTGTCCCCTCTCCCTTTCATTTCTCTGCTCCCGTCTCTCTCGCCCCAGCCCTCCGTCTGAACCTCTTTTCATCCTGCCCTTTCCTATCTTCCTCTGCCCCCTTCTCTCTTTTCACTCCTTTCATGATTTTTAGTCGTAGTCTAATCAGGTTTTTACCTTTGGGCCCAGCCAGCCGTCAGATTAAACGCTGAGCTTAATTTGCCACATTTAGCATCACAGGGAGGACAACACAAAAACGCTTATTTGAAGCCCTGCATCAAAAACGATTCCTTTCTAAAAAACCAGACGCCGCTGGACTGGACTCTGATCAGTCCCCCGACGCAGAAATCCCACAGGAAATGAGGTTTCAAATTTCATCAGATGAGAGGAATGAAAGACATTTCGCACCCCCTCACTTTCTTTCCTTTCCTTTGTCTCCTCCAACCCCTCGCTCGGTCTCCCCCAGCCCAGTTTAGACAGGCGATAGCGCCATTCAGCCTCTGTGGAGCTGCTCGCTTTGTGATATGTGAGGTAGGCAGCAGGCCCAGAGACTATTCTTGCACTGTAAAGCCTCTAAACGTCCCCTCAGCCGCGCACTCCGCTCACCCTCACTGAACATGACACTCATAGTCACTATACATCACAGCTATAGCGAGCTAATAGCCTCGCCATCCATCACTATTATTCACATTTCATGCTTTTTTCGCCTCTTTCTCCCATGCTGATGCTCCTCTTCCTTTATCTTTTCAGTTTTCTTCTCTATTTGTGTCTCTTCATTGCCCATCACTGTTCCCCCACCTTCCCGCCTGAGCCTCCAGTCATCTTCCCACTCTCCCCTCCTCTCTCTGTCTACAATATCCCAGGGCCTGTGGGTTGTGAATCACTTACACAGCAGAGCCAGCTCTACCCCAGTAGCCCCCATTTCCCCTCTTAATGATCCCTCTCCCTCTGTCCTCTGGGCTCTTTCTGGCTGCCACAATGTCCTGCTGTGACTCCGTGCTGCCAGGGTCCTGGCTAATTGCTCGCTCACTTTGTGCAGGACACCCAGACCCCCACTCCCCCCCAACAACCCCAGCAGACCGCGGTGCCACCAATTTCCAACTTTCTCTGCGGGAAGTCAGCCTCTCTCCAACATCCCCGGCTCCCTCGTCGCAATTTACCCACATCTCCGGGAGAAATGTGTTCGTGCATGTGTGTTTAGCTTCCTGCAGTTTCCTAACAAGGGTATTGCCAGCATGTGAAGCGGCAGCTGTGCAAAATTCGACTTCCTGTCTCTGCCGGGGTTCTTTATGTCATCTTTCGGCGACTCAGCAGCTCCCAGTATGGCTTCCATCTCCATGGAAGAATGAGATTGACAAATAACTGCGTGTGCATGCATTTGTATGCACGTGTGCTTGTTGCAAACATGTGGTGACGTAAGCCACAACTGAAGCATCAGTTTGTAGAGGGACAAGGAGAGCCTGGAAAAGAGGTAAAGAAAGAAGTTTATGTGCAGCTTGATGAAAGAAATGACGAGTGAGAGAGTGGTCGTGTTCAAAGAATAATAATGTTGGAGTGTTTACAAAAATATTAAGAATGCATGAAGATTTGGAGAAATATGTTTGAGAAAAATTTGGCCTTTTTTTTTTTTTTTTTTAATGGAGCTTTTGAGTTCGCCATTTGCAAAGTTCATTTTATGTTCCTTTTATCGTAGCCACCTTTCATTCTAGCTGGCTTTATGAAAATGTCAAAGTATGTCAAACACAAATTTCCACGCTTTTTAAAGAGAGCCCGTTAAACTTTGCCTCAATCGCACAAGCAGCTTTGGGTTGGCTAACTCTAACAACTGTTTTTCTTCAGGTTGGATGCAAGAAAGGTGTCTGGCTTGGCTTTGCTTTGTTCTTTTCATGTGAATAGAAGTGACACCCTCTTCCACTTACCTTTCATCATCTACCCGTTCTCTATAGTCCTTGGCCATGAAATAGTGTAGTTACTGTATCTCTGAGGAGGAAAAAAAGGTTTCTTTTCGTAGCCTCTCCGAATGTGTATGTGGCGATAATGGCATTCTGAATATTTGCTGAAATTCACAGTGGTGTGATTCACAGGTGTCTGACGTAAAACAAGTGATTCAGATGTGAGACATTTCAGTTTGACAGCCTGGAAACCAGACAAATCTGCGGCAGGTCACACGTTGCTCTGATTGGTTGTGGGTCCATCCAATTGCGTCCTTAGGCATGTTTGTCTGCCGCCGTTGATAACGACCATTGACTGTCTATGATAACGCCCCTTGGAAATCAAAAAATGAACTGAGAGGCTCCAAGCCAGTTCACATTCACTGTTCACCGTCACTGAGCATGACAAATAAGACAAGTAAGGCATTAAACCCCCTAAACTGGGCTCACCATCCTATTGACTGTGAAATTGTTTTTCTAATGCATGTTATTGCATGTAGTAACAGATTTATTTGGTCTAAATATTTGTTTTTTA